>NC_092290.1:14527881-14676212 GCF_036320965.1 Panulirus ornatus | reverse complement strand
TTATTCATTTTGCTTTGTTGCTGTCTCCTGCGTTAGGGAGGTAGCGCAAGGAAACAATCGAAAGAATGGTCCAACCCACCCACATACACATGTACATACATGCACGTCCACACACGCAAATATACACACCAATACATCTCAACGTATACATATAAGTACACACAGAGACATATACATATTAAAACATGTGCATAATTCATACTGTCTGCCTTTATTTATTCCCATCAACACCCCGTCACACATTGAATAACAACCCCTTCCCTTTCATGAGCGCGAAGTAACGCTGGGAAAAGACAACAAAGGCCACATTCGTTCACACTCAGTCTCTAGCTGTCATGTAATAATGCACCAAAACCCCAGCTCCCTTTCCACCTCCAGGCCCCGCAGAACTTTCCATGGTTTACCCAAGACGCTTCACATGCCGTGGTTCAATCCATTGACAGCATGTCGACCCCGGTATACCACATCGTTCCAGTTCACTCTATTCCTTGCACGCCTTTCACCCTCCTGCATGTTCAGGCCCCGAACACTCAAAGTCTTTTTTACTTCATCTTTCCACCTTCAGTTGGGTCTCCCACTTTCTCGTTCCCTTCACCTCTGACACATATATCCTCTTGGTCAGTCTTTCCTCACTCGTTCTCTCCATGTGACCAAACTATTTTAAAACACCCTCTTCTGCTCTCTCAACCATACTTTTTTATTACCACACATCTCTCTTACCCTTTCATTACTTACTCGATCAAACCACCTCACACCAAATATTGTCCTCAAACATCTCATTTCCAGCACATCCACCCTCCTGCGCACAACTCTATCCATAACCCACGCCTCGCAACCATACAACATTGTTGGAACCACTATTCCTTCAAACATACCCATTTTTGCTTTCCGAGATAATGTTCTCGACTTGCACACATTCTTCAAGGCTCCCAGAATTTTCTCCTCCACCCCCACCCTATGATTCGCTTCCGCTTCCATGGTTCCATCCGCTGCCAAATCCACTCCAAGATATCTAAAACACTTCACTTCCTCCAGTTTTTCTCCATTCAAACTTACCTCCCAATTGACTTGACCCTCAACCCTACTGTACCTAATAACCTTGCTCTTATTCACATTTACTCTTAACTTTCTTCTTCCACTCACTCTACCAAACTCAGTCACCAGCTTTTGCAGTTTCTCACATGAATCAGCCACCAGCGCTGTATCATCAGCAAACAACAACTCACTCACTTCACAAGTTTTCTCATGCACAACAGACTGCATACTTGCTCCTCTTTCCAAAACTCTTGCATTCACCTCCCTAACAACCCCATCCATAAACAAATTAGCAACCATAGAGACATCACACATCCCTGCCGCAAACCTACATTCACTGAGAACCAATCACTTTCCTCTCTTCCTACACGTACACATGCCTTACATCCTCGATAAAAACTTTTCACTGCTTCTAACAACTTGCCTCCCACACCATATATTCTTAATACCTTCCACAGAGCCTCTGTATCAACTCTATCGTATGCCTTCTCCAGATCCATAAGTGCTACATACAATTCCATTTGCTTTTCTAAGTATTTGTCACATTACTTGACTACGAGGTGACACGAAGCATTCAGACAAGAATGCCGGACTTTCAAGATATCCAAAGTTATCCACCGCCTAGACAGCCAGATCGTCCAATGAGATTACCCCATCTTGTATTTTGCTAAACTGGTGGTGGTGGTTGGGGGGAGTTGGGGTGATGAAGAGGCAAGACCCATTCGGACAACTGAGGTAGCGGGAAGCAAGTAGTGTCATCCTGTTTCTCTGCCGCGGTGCAGGATCTTGGCTATCTAAGGCACTAACATGCACACGAGAGGGACTCTCTCTGGCCATGTCAGCGGACAGGCTCTGCCAGCGGGCAGAGTTGGACAGAAAACCAGCCGACCTTAAAGTCCCAAGTGCTGCCAAGAAAGGCACCAGTACATAGATCGTTCAAGCCGGTTCCCATGGGGTTTTAGAGATGCTCTCCCAACCTGTGTCACACTGAGGAGGCCACATGGGTGGGGCTCTGTGTTGTGCCACAGTGCGGGATCTATGCAGACACAGAAGACACACAGTAACACTAGTACTGTTCCCCAATCAGACACACGGAACGGGCCGCCTACACGCAAGGGTCCTTGTTGTACTGCCGTACAACATTCAACAACAACAGCTACAGGTCAATTCTCAGGTAACTTTTACAACCAAGTCTGGTATGGTCCAGTGCCCGGGGGGTCAGATTAAGACGGTGAACCCAAAACAGATGAAGAACTATCTCCCGCTGCTGCACATGGAGACATTAAAAGTGATACTTCAAACATACATACTAACTGTAAATAAAAGGCAAATTCAATTCAGAGATCAACTCCAAAGCAAATGAGTTTAGTGTACACAAATTCCCAGAGCATAATTATGAAACGCAATGAACTTATATCATAGCCAGTTACCGAAAAACGGAACATTATTGCCATCTGAGAAACGTGGGTAGACTCTTAGAATAAACACTTGATCGCCGAGTTAACAATACCCAGATTCAAACAATTTACGAAAGATCCCTCATACAGGGTGGTTGGTGGAGTTTTGATGTATAATGACACAAATATAAGTGCTATTAAGATAAGCAAATTAGACGCATGCACTTACGACTTTACTGACGGGCTCAAAAGTAAACTGCCTCTCGGTGTTATTTACAGATTTCCTAAGCAAAAACAAGTTTACGATAAGATGCTATATAATGAAATAAAAACTATAGTATACAGTAAAGAGGTTATAGTAGTAGGAGATTTCAACGGTCCATACATAAAATGGAATTCCTTAACACGTGACCAGGAGGGAACGAGATTAACGGAACTGATCGAAGATGCTTTTCTAAAACAGTAAGTTATAAAACCAACTAGAGGTAAAAACATTCTTGATCTTGTCCTCACCAGTGACATAAACTTTATCAACTCTTGCGAAGGAAGCGAGAGTTTGTCAAACAGCTGTCACAGTTTGTTTAGATTAGAGATTGATTTAGATTTTGAAATATAAAACAACAGATTCTTAATTCCAGATTACAGTCGAGAAAATTTTGAAACATTAGACGCGAAATTCGCAGTATCAATTGGACAGAACTTGTTGACGTTTACACAGTAGAGGAAATATGGACTAATTCTAAAAGCACACTACTCAAGATTAAATAAGCAAATTCCGCGAATTACTAGGAGGACTTGCAATATTTCAAAACCATTATAGATTAATAGAGAACAGAAGGACTAATTTCCCAAAAGAAGAAAAGATATAAGAAATTCAAATCAATGGGGACCGATGGAAAACACTAGAAATTCATCAAATTCCAAAAAGAGTGTAAGGCTATACGACAGATTAAACGCGAGGAAGAAAAGAGAATTTCCTTGAAAGTTAAGAATAACCCTAAGGAATTCTTCAAATATCTAAGACAAAGGAAGACAGTAACAGAAGGAATCGGAACACAACGAAACGAACTCGACACACTAACTCCTGACGACAAGGATATGGCTACCATACTAAATCATTCCTTTCACTCAGTATTCGTAATTAAAGAAACATCTCGAATTCCGCAACCAGTGAAAGTGTTTCCAGGATCTGATGAAAAAGAGTGGAAGGTTAGAAAAGTAAAGAGCTCTGAGTACATGATACCTGAACCAATTTCACCCTAACAAACTAAAAGGCCCAGATAATTTAGCCCCAAGATTTTTAAAAGAGATCACGAGAAAGCTGATATGGCCCCATAACAAAGTATTCAACATATCTCTATCGGATGGTCAAGTGCCAATTGACTGGAAACTAGCAAATGCTACTCCTATATATAAAAAAGGAAACAAAAACTGTGCCATGAACTACCGGCCAATTAGTCTAACGTAAGTGTTAGGTAAAACGATGGAAAAAATAATACGAGATAAGATTGCAAATCATATCGGACAACAAACACGTTTTCTGCAAGAGAAGATCCTGCCTGACGAATTTGGTGGAATTTTCAAGTGCTATTTATCAGAATTGGGACGAAAAAGTACCGTCTGATGTGATATATTTAGATTTCCAAAAGGCCTTCGATTAATTTCATCATAAGAGACGTTTACAAAACTCAAAGCTCACGTAATCGGTGAAGAACTTTGTATATGGATCTGAGACTGGCTTACCGGAAGAAAGCAGCGTTTACTATTAAACGACGAATCCTCAGATTTGCTAGACGTAACAAGTTGTGTGCCACATGGACCGGCAATAGTTCCAATTCTTTTCTTAATATACCCTAATGACCTAGAACTCCGTCTCATATCGAAGATTTCCAAATTTTCTGACGATACTAAAATAGGAGGTAGAGCTATAGACAGGCGGGACAGCGAAGTAATTCAAAGAGAACTTAACTTACTAGCAGAGTGGTCAGACAGATGGCAAATGAGGTTTAATGTCGACAAGTGTGAAGTTATGCAATTTGGAGACAAGAATATACGTTGCGACTGCAAACTATTCGGAAACTCTCTAAGGTGAATGAAAAAAAAGGACCTTGGAGTTGTCATTAGCAACAACCTGAAGTCCACTAAACAGTGTCAAGCAGCAAGCAAAAAAGGCAACCAAATGTTAGGTCTTATAGACAGGAGCATAGATTACAAGACAACAGAAACCATTCTCACCTTTTCTAATTCTCTAGTAAGACCGCACCTTGAATATGCAGTCCAGTTTTGGTCCCAAAACTATGAAAAAGACTAGGGAAAATTAGAGCAAGTACAAAGACGCGCGAGAAAATTGATCCCATCTCTTAGAAATCTGGCATACGAAGAAAGGCTAAAACGATTGGTTCTCTTCTCCCCTGAAAAACGTAGACTTCTCATCGACTTGATCCATGGACTCAAATTTCTGAACAAGTTTGATAAATTGAATCATGAAATCTTTTCGAAATACAAGAAAGTACAGTTAACAGGAAAAATGGAGTAAAACTCAAGGCTGAAAGATGTAATACTGACGTGGGAAAAAGCTTCTTTTCCTATAGATGTGTTGAGCACTGGAATAAGTTACCGTCAGACGTAGTGAATGTTAGACTGCAAATACCTTCAAAAGCTGTTTATACAGATATATCATAGATACAGGCATACTCTGACATAAACGTCAGAAATAAACTGTAAGAACGACAGCGGTAACGGGACAGCAGAAGGCTAACGTGCAGCAGGGGGAAGTCACTGATAGCTTAAAAAACTGCTGAGCTGAATTACAGTTTCTTGTCAAGTTAAACTCCATTCTTTATTTTACCAGACAACCCAATTGTAGGCCAATCAGGCGTTCTATATTCTATATACAGTAGGTTTTTCTGAGTTTATTTCTTTTATGCAGGTAATTTGTGTTTTACATTTCATATCCAAGATTTGTGGCTGTTTTTTCTCTGTTTTTTGAGGATTCCTGATGACGCCTCTGTGAAGGCGAAAGACTGAAATAAAACGGATAATTTTGGACAACTGATGTTTGAGCACCAGCCTTCTCACCAATAGACATGACTTGCTAGCCTTAATAGAAAAGAAAAATCCATACATCGCGGAGCCATGCACTTCTCAGTATCTAGGCGTTCATATTGCATTCCAACGATTTAGTTATTCAGTTACTACCCTCGCCAACAACTATTTCGAAAGAAAAGTATCTATTGGCGACAGTGCAAAATTTTCCGGCTTTCGATTAGCTTATACGAGGTAAGAGACCGTAATGAATAATGTATAATTCATCTGTTTTGAGTCACTTGATCCCGTCATATATTTCAGTTTCAAATGAGAATCATTAATTTTTGTCTTTTGTAGCAAAGGTGTTTTCGTAAGGTGTAGTTTATACGTAAAGTCCACGTGTGCCTGCAGCTGCTGCTGACCTCATCATTCGTCATGCCCGCCACCCACACCCTCCCTACAGGTCCCCTGAACGCGAGTATAAGACCAAACGCCAGAACCCTCACACCTCAAACCTCACGTCGTGACCGACCGCTAGAGGAACGACTAGTGCTCCCGCTACAAGGTAAAGTAGAACATTTATTGTCACTTACCGAGAATGTTATGGTGAACTGCGTTATGAGCGTTCGACGTGCCACTTAAACTCTTGCACAGGGTTCTGTTACCACCAAAGATTGAACCCTTTTAACAGTGCTGTACGCTTTATTTTCATTTCTTGATGTTGTATCACGAAGAAACGTCCTCTCTGAGTCCAGGTCTGCTCCTCTTTTTTCAAGGCTTTTGGTCAAGCAATTGCCATGGTCTTGGATATTCCTAAGACCTCTTGGCAATAATGGTGTCTGTCAGAAATCTGTCCTGTAATTTACTCTCCATGAACGATCTTTCCTCTTTAACCTCGAATTCTATTCACTCCTTCGCAGATGATTTTGCTCAACATTCTTCAGCTTTCTTTCCCTGCCCTCCTCTCTTACTTGCACTGAAATTATTTCTCTTCATACTTTGGAGATGTACAGTTTCTCGGAGACGAGAATCTAAAACGTAGATATATGAATATTGTGCAAAATCTCCATTTCTACCCACATAAGTGTCTAAATCTCACTCGTTTTACTAATGAACTTTAGAACAATAATATTCTCCCTAAAATATCATAAGCATATTTGGCATAACCCTGTCTTCCAGTTTTTCCTGGACATCCAATATCAACACGTCTGCTTCCCCAAGACTGGTGGTGATGCGTAGGTTTCATAATCTTATTTCCTGTGGGCAGCTGTTCTTTATCTACAAAGGTTTTATTCAACCCAAGTTGGAACACTGCTTACGTATCTTGGATCGCTTCTCCTTCATACCTCTCATGGTAAGAATGGAATTAATAGCCTTTTACCTGATGAACATTCCAGATATAATCTCTCTTCAACCTTCCCTTTCCGTCCACCGTAGCGTTTCTGCCGTCTCTCTGTTTTAAAGAAAATATTTCGGCCAGTGCTCTTGTGAGATATTGTGTGAACCAGTTACTAATGTTTGGACCTATAGCACACGATTGGCTGCTGTTTCCCATGGCCTCTTTTGTCTTCCTATGAAATTATCATCTTTAAGAGAGATGATCTAGTACAATATCTCGCCAGCTACTTTTAGAGCAGCTCAATAGGTAGTAGGCTGTTGACATCAGCCGCCCAGGGTCCTGACTGAGGAGCATTAATGAAGTGCCCATAACCATCTTGCACCTTCCATGTTAGGACTGTTGGTCTTAATTCCTGTCTCATCAGAACGGGACAACCGTGGGTAATTCTGCCATCTTCTTGCAAGTACCATACACCTACCCAAACCTCACTTATTTTCTTCATATCAGTTCTTTTGCAGTTTCTTGTCTGCACAATTTGTTTCAAACATAATCATGATTGAGTCCAACAAATCGGTGACCCATAGTCCCCGGCATTAGAGGTGCTAATAATTTCCGGGTATCCACTTGACTGTACTGCCAATTAGAGGAAGAGCTCAGATAGTAGCAATACCGGCTCCTCCAACGACCCTTTATTCTCTGATAGAATTGCCTCTGATTATATTCCCTATACCATGGTGTCTCCAGTGACCTCTCCTCCGTAGAACACCATATGGCTAGTACCTCTCAAAATATCTTACTTCTCTCTTAGGCCAAATGATGTTCTAATTAGCTCTTTTTTTCTTATCAATTTATAGTCTCCAATCACTATTTCGGTTCACGCCCCTTGGACCTTAATGTCATCTGTCAAAATTACGTAGGATGTTTACAGAATCCCTTTAGAAGTTGTAACATGTTTTAAATTGTACAAACTGGCAATGATCTTTACGTTAGACTTAACATTTGTTAACACTCAGTCTCTAGTTGTCATGTGTAATGCACTGAAACCACAGCTCCCTATACACATTCAAGCCCCACAGATTCTCCATGGTTTACCCCAGACGTTTCACATGCCCTGGATCAGTACATTCTATTCCTTACACGCCACTCACCCTCCTGTATGTTCAGATCCCGATCGCTCAAAATGATTTTCTCTCCATCCCTCCATTCCAATTTGATTTCTCGTTCCTCCTTGTTCCCTCCACCTCTGACACATACGCCCTCTTTGTCAATCGTTCCTCACTCATTCTCTCCATACGTCCAAACCATTTCAACACACCATCTTCTGCTCTCTCAATCACACTCGTTCTATTTCAATACATTTCTCACCCTGTCATCATTTACTCGATGAAACCACCTCGCACCACATATTGTCTTCAAACATTTAATTTCCAACACACACACCCTCCTCGGTACAACCCTATATATAGCCCATGCCTCGTAACCATATAATATTGTTGGAAGTACTATTCCTTTAAACACACTCATTTTTGCTCTCTGAGATAACGTTCTTTCCTTCAACATATACTGCATCGTTCCCAGAACCTTCGACCCCTCCCCCATGTGACTCACTTCCGCTACCATGGATCCATTCGACGCTAAGTCCACTCCCAGATATCTAAAACACTTCACTTCCTATAATTTTTCTCCAGTCAAATTTACATCTCAATTAACTTGTCCCTCAACCTTACGGAACCTAATAACCTTACTCTTATTTTCATCTACCCTGAACTCTCTCCTTTCACACACTTTTCAAAACTCAGTCACTAACTTCTGCAGTTTCTTGCTCGAATCACCCACCAGAGCTGTATAACAACTGACTCACTTCCCTGGCTCTCTCTTACCCAACAGACTGCATACTCGCCCCTCTCTCCAAAACTCTTGCATTTACCTCCTTAACCACAATATCCATGAACTAATCAAACAACCATGGGGACATAACATCCTTGCTGCTGACCTACTTTCACTGGAAGCCAGTCACTCTCCTCTCTTCCTACTCGTATAAATGGATTACATCCTTGGTAAAAACATTTTCACTTCTTTTAGCAGCTTAACTCCCATATCATATACACCTCAGTCCTTCCACAAAACATCTCGATCAACCCTATCATAGGACTTCTCAAGATCCATAAGTGCTACATACAAATCCATCTGTTTTTCTAAGTATTTCTCACACATTCTTTAAAGTAAACACCTAATACACATATCCTTTACGACTTCTAAAACCACGCTGCTCTTCCCCAGTCTGATGTTTTGTACATGCCTTCACCCTCTAAATCATTACCTTTCAATGCAACATCCCTGAAATACTCAAGACACTTATGTCTTTGTGGTTTGAACACTCACCTTTATCGCCTTTGCCTTTGTGCAATGGCACTGCATGCATTCCGCCAATCCTCAGGAACTTCATGATTCATATATAGAATTAATATCTCATAGAAAATCAAAAACTCAGTCACTCTCTTTCTCAATAAATTCTACTGCAATACCATCCAAACCCGCAACCGTACTGAATTTCATCTACCGCAAAGGTTTCACTACCTCTTCTCTCTTAACCATGCCATTGTCTCTGACCGTCTCACTAGGCACACCAACCCGACATAAACACCCTACATCTGCCACTCTGTCATCATTCAAACTCAACAAACCCTCAAGATACTCACTCCATCTCTTTCTTACTTCATCACTACATGTTTTCACTTTCCCCTTGCTCCTTTAACGTTACCTCGGTAACGCGGGAATTGCCAAAAAAAAAAAAAAAAAGAATATATATATATATATATATATATATATATATATATATATATATATATATATATATATATATATATATATATATATATATATATATATATATATAATTTTTTTTTTTTTTTTTTTCCAAAAGAAGGAACAGAGGGGGCCAGGTGAGGATATTCCGAAAAAGGCCCAGTCCTCTGTTCTTAACGCTACCTCGCTAATGCGGGAAATGGCGAATAGTTTGAAAAAAAAAAAAAAAATATATATATATATATATATATATATATATATATATATATATATGTATATATGTATATATATATATATATATATATATATATATATATATATATATATATATATATATATATATATATATATATATATATATATATATATATATATATATATATATATATATATATATATATATATATATATATATATATATATATATATATATATATATATATATATATATATATATATATATATATATATATATATATATATATATATATATATATATATATATATATGTATATATATATATATATATATATATATATATATATATATATATATATATATATATATATATATATATATATATATATATATATATGAATTAGAAAGGATCACAATTTTGCGCGTGATCAAGTCTATTCCTATGAGTTCACTGGGAAAATGAAACACGATAAGTTCCCAAGTGCACTTTCGTGTAATAATCACATCATCAGGGGAGACACAAGAGAGAAGTATAACAGTCAGTTGATAAATAACGAAGAGATGTAGCTAGGACACCATTTGGTAAACATGCGATTGTCCTTGACAGAAAACGAGCGTATCGTAAACTTATGTTGACAATATGGTGAATTATTTAAAAATCTTATCAACAATAAAGTTATCCAATTCGTATAGACCATCACTAATATTAAGATTATAATTATTTGTGGACTTAATAATAGAATATTCAATGATATCTCTCCTGCTAATAGAGTTATAGTTAATAAGTAAGATGGCATTATAGTATTATTGTTGCTAAAGGCAACATTTATATTAAAGGATTCAAGCAACATGGGACGTAAAATGAAATTATTATTAAAAGGAAGAATTAAAAGATTCTTGGTGTCAGTAGAAGGTTTGGGCTCAACCCTATTCAATTATTTCTTTGCTAACTTAAGGAATTTTTCAATGAAAGATCTATGGTACTTTAACTTGAATCCAATAGAATACATCTTCTGAAACTTATCATCAATGTAATCTGGACTGCAAATCCGTTGTTGTCCAGTCCAGAGTATATTGGTGATGAGTTTCAGAAGATATATTCTATTGCATCTAAATTAAAGTACCCTAGATCTTTCCTTGATAAATCCCTTAAGTTAGCAAAATCATTTTATAGAGTTGAGCCCAAACCTCCCATTGACACCATGACTCGTTTAGTTTTCCCTTTTAATGATTTTACTTTACTTCCCATGCTGCTTAAATCCTTTAATGTAAATGTTGCCGTCAGCACCAATAATACAATAAAGAATATCTTAATCAGAAACTAACCAGAAAACTCTCCTGGGTACACCTATAAAGTGCCATGTAGAAATTGTGATAAGCTTTATGTTGAGACTTAAGCAACATGAATATAGTATAAGGACGGGACAAGAATCAAATGTCTTGTTTAGTCATTTTAAAAACTATGATCATTGTATTGGCTGGAGTAATGCCATCTCAGTTATAAACTTTAACTCTATTACCATGAGAAACATCACTGAATCTTCCATAATTAAATGCACATTCAGTCATAATCATAATACTTGTGAGGGTATATACAAATTGGATACTTTATTGTTGATAAGATTTGTAAAAAATTCACCTTCTTGACCACATAATAAGTTTATGATATACTGGTTGTCTGTCAAGGACAATGGCATGTTTACCAAATGATGTCCTAGCTATGTCTCTTCGTTGTAATATCTACTGACTGATATATTTCTCTCCCGTGTCTTCCCTGAAGATGTGATTATTACAAGAAAGTACACTTAGAAACTTACCGTGTTTCATTTTACAAGAGAACTCATAGGAATATACTTGATCACGTGCAAAATTGTGATATTTTCATTTATATATATATATATATATATATATATATATATATATATATATATATATATATATATATATATATATATATATTGGAAAGGATCACAATTTTGCGCGTGATCAAGATATTCCTATGAGTCCACTGGGAAAATGAAACTCGAAAAGTTCCCAAGTGCACTTTCGTATGATAATCACATCATCAGGGGAGACACAAGAGAGAAATATAACAGTCAGTTGATATACATCGTAGAGACGAAGCTAGAACGCCATTTGGTAAACATGTGATTGTGATTGTGATTGTATATCAACTGACTTACATTTCTCTCTTGTATCTCCCCTGATGATGTGATTATTACACGAAAGTGAACTTGGGAACTTTTCGTGTTTCATTTTCCCCGTGGACTCATAGGAAAATATATATATATATATATATATATATATATATATATATATATATATATATATATATATATATATATATATATATATATATATATATATCTTTCTTTTTTCTTTCAAACTATTCGCCATTTCCCGCGTCAGAGAGGTAGCGTTAAGAACAGAGAACTGGGCCTTTGAGGGAATATCCTCACCTGGCCCCCTTCTCTGTTCCTTCATTTGGAAAATTAAAAAAGAAAAGAAATAATGAGAGGGGAGGATATCCAGCCCCCCGCTCCCATATATATATATATATATATATATATATATATATATATATATATATATATATATTTGGTATATATATATATATATATATATATATATATATATATATATATATATATATATATATATATATATATATATATATATATATATATATATATATATATATATATATATATATATATATATATATATATATATATATATATATATATATATATATATATATATACCAAATATATATATATATATATATATATATATATATATATATATATATATATATATATATATATATATATATATATATATATATATATACATATATATATATATGTATTTATTTCATTTTATTCTATTTTGCTTTGTCGCTGTCTCCCGCGTTAGCGAGGTAGCGCAAGAAAACAGACGAAAGAATGGCCCAACCAGTGCACATACACATGTATATACATACACGTCCACACACGCAACTACACATACCTATACATCTCAATGTATACATATATATAAACACACAGACATATGCATTTATACACATGTACATAATTCATACTGTCTGCCTTTATGTGTTCCCATCGCCACCTCGCCACACATGGAATAACAAACCCCTCCCCCCTCATGTGTGCGAGGTAGCGCTAGGAAAAGACACCAAAGGCCCCATTCGTTCACACTCAGTCTCTAGCTGTCATGTAATAATGCACCGAAACCACAGCTCCCTTTCCATATCCAGGCCCCACACACTTTCAATGGTTCACCCCAGATGCTTCACATGCCCTGGTTCAATCCATTGACAGCACGTCGACCTCGGTATACCACATCGCTCCAATTCACTTTATTCCTTGCATGCCTTTCACCCTCCTGCATGTGCAGGCCCCGATCACTCAAAATCTTTTTCACTCCATCTTTCCACCTCCAATTTGGTCTCCCACTTCCCCTCGTTCCCTCCACCTCTGACACATATATCCTCTTGGTCAATCTTTCCTCACTCATTCTCTCCATGTGACCAAACTATTTCAAAACACCCCCTTCTGCTCTCTCAACCACCCTCTTTTTATTTCCACACATCTCTCTTACCCTTACATCACTTACTCGATCAAACCACTTCACACCACATATTGTCCTCAAACATCTCATCTCCAGCACATCTACCCTCCTGCGCACAACTCTATCCATAGCCCACGCCTCGCAACCATACAACATTGTTGGAACCACTATTCCTTCAAACATACACATTTTTGCTTTCCGAGATAATGTTCTCGACTTCCAAACATTCTTCAAGGCTCCCAGAATTTTCGCCCCCTCCCCCACCTTATGATTCACCTCCGCTTCCATGGTTCCTTCCGCTGCCAGATCCACTCCCAGATATCTAAAACACTTTACTTCCTCCAGTTTTTCTCCATTCAAACTCACCTCCCAATTGACTTGACCCTCAACCCTACTGTACCTAATAGCCTTGCTCTTATTCACATTTACTCTTAACTTTCTTCTTTCACACACTTTACCAAACTCAGTCACCAGCTTCCGCAGTTTCTTACATGAATCAGCCACCAGCGCTGTATCATCAGCGAACAACAACTGACTCACTTCCCCAAGCTTTCTCATCGACAATTGACTGCATACTCACCTCCCTAACAACCCCATCCATAAACAAATTAAACAACCATGGAGACATCACACACCCCTGCCGCAAACCTACATTCACTTAGAACCAATCACTTTCCTCTCTTCCTACCCGTACACATGTCTTACATCCTCGATAAAAACTTTTCACTGCTTCTAACAACTTGCCTCCCACACCATATATTCTTAAAACCTTCCACAGAGCATTTCTATCAACTCTATCATATGCCTTCTCCAGATCCATAAATGCTACATACAAATCCATTTGTTTTTCTAAGTATTTCTCAGATACATTCTTCAAAGCAAACACCTGATTCACACATCCTCTACCACTTCTGAAACCACACTGCTCTTCCCCAATCTGATGCTCTGTACATGCCTTCACCCTCTCAGTCAATACCCTCCCATATAATTTACCAGGAATACTCAACAAACTTATACATCTGTAATTTGAGCACTCACTCTTATCCCCTTTGCCTTTGTACAATGGCACTATGCAAGCATTCCGCCAATCCTCAGGCACCTCACCATGAGTCATACATACATTAGATAACCTTACCAACCAGTCAACAATACAGTCACCCCCTTTTTTAATAAATTCCACTGCAATACCATCCAAACCTGCTGCCTTGCCGGCTTTCATCTTCTGTAAAGCTTTTACTACCTCTTCTCTATTTACCAAATCATTTTCCCTAATCCTCTCACTTTGCACACCACCTCGACCAAAACACCCTACTTCTGCCACTGTATCATCAAACACTCAACAAGCCTTCAAAATACTCACTCCATCTCTTTCTCACATCACCACTAGTTGTTATCACCTCCCCATTAGCCCCCTTCACTGAAGTTCCCATTTGCTCCCTTGTCTTACTCACTTTATTTACCTCCTTCCAAAACATCTTTTCATTCTCCCTAAAATTTAATGATACTCTCTCACCCCAACTCTCATTTGCCCTCTTTTTCACCTCTTGCACCTTTCTCTTGACCTCCTGCCTCTTTCTTTTATACATCTCCCACTCATTTGCACCCTTTCCTTGCAAAAATCGTTCAAATGACTCTCTCTTCTCTTTCACTAATAATCTTACTTCTTCATCCCACCACTCACTACCCTTTCTAATCAACCCACCTCCCACGCTTCTCATGCCACAAGCATCTTTTGCGCAAGCCATCACTGCTTCCATAAATACATCCCATTCCTCCCTCACTCACCTTACCTCCTTTGTTCTCGCCTTTTTCTATTATGTACTCAGTCTCTCCTGGTACTTCCTCACACAAGTCTCCTTCCCAAGCTCACTTACTCTCACCACTCTCTTCACCCCAATATTCTCTCTTCTTTTCTGAAAACCCCCATGAATCTTCACCTTCGCCTCCACAAGATAATGATCAGACATCCCTCCAGTTGCACCTCTCTGCACATTAACATCCAAAAGTCTCTCTTTCGCGCGTCTATTAATTAACACGTAATCCAATAACGCTCTTTGGCCATCTCTCCTACTTACATACGTATACTTATGTATATCTCGCTTTTTAAACCAGGTATTCCCAATCACCAGTCCTTTTTCAGCAAACAAATCTACAAGCTCTTCACCATTTCCATTTACAGCACTGAACACTCCATGTATACCAATTATTCCCTCAACTGCCACATTATTCACCTTTGCATTCAAATCACCCATCACTATAACCCGGTCTTGTGCATCAAAACCACTAACACACTCATTCAGCTGCTCCCAAAACACTTGCCTCTCATGATCTTTCTTCTCATGCCCAGGTGCATATGCACCAATAATCACCCATCTCTCTCCATCAACTTTCAGTTTTACCCATATCAATCTCGAGTTTACTTTCTTACACTCTATCACATTCTCCAACAACTCCTGATTCAGGAGTACTGCTACTCCTTCCCTTGCTCTTGTCCTCTCACTAACCCCTGACTTTACTCCCAAGACATTCCCAAACCACTCTTCCCCTTTACCCTTGAGCTTCGTTTCACTCAGCGCCAAAGCATCCAGGTTCCTTTCCTCAACCATAATACCTATCTCTCCTTTTTTCTCATCTTGGTTACATCCACACACATTTAGACACCGCAATCTGAGCCTTCGAGGAAGATGAGCACTCCTCGCGTGACTCCTTCTTCTGTTTCCCCTTTTAGAAAGTTAAAATACAAGGAGGGGAGGGTTTCTGGCCCCCCGCTCCCGTTCCCTTTAGTCGCCTTCTACGACACGTGAGGAATGCGTGGGAAGTATTGTTTCTCCCGTATCCCCAGGGATAACATATATATATATATATATATATATATATATATATATATATATATATATATATATATATATATATATATATATATATATATATATATATTTATTTATTTATTTATTTATTTATTATACTTTGTTGCTGTCTCCCGCGTTTGCGAGGTAGCGCAAGGAAACAGACGTAAGAAATGCCCCCCCCCATACACATGTATATACATACGTCCACACACGCAAATATACATACCTACACAGCTTTCCATGGTTTACCCCAAACGCTTCACATGCCTTGATTCAATCCACTGACAGCACGTCAACCCCGGTATACCACATCGCTCCAAATCACTCTATTCCTTGCCCTCCTTTCACCCTCGTGCATGTTCAGGCCCCGATCACACAAAATCCCTTTCACTCCATCTTTCCACCTCCAATTTGGTCTCCCTCTTCTCCTCGTTCCCTCCACCTCCGACACATATATCCTCTTGGTCAATCTTTCCTCACTCATTCTCTCCATGTGCCCAAACCACTTCAAAACACCCTCTTCTGCTCTCTCAACCACGCTCTTTTTATTTCCACACATCTCTCTTACCCTTACGTTACTCACTCGATCAAACCACCTCACACCACACATTGTCCTCAAACATCTCATTTCCAGCACATCCATCCTCCTGCGCACAACTCTATCCATAGCCCACGCCTCGCAACCATACAACATTGTTGGAACCACTATTCCTTCAAACATACCCATTTTTGCTTTCCGAGGTTATGTTCTCGACTTCCACACATTCTTCAAGGCCCCCAGAATTTTCGCCCCCTCCCCCACCCTATGAACCATATATATATATATATATATATTCCTGAGAATCCATAGGGAAAATGAAACGCTATAAGTTCCCTAGTGCACTTTCGTGTAATTATCACATCGTGAGGGGAGACAAAAACCAGAAATATAATAGTCAGTTGATATACAATGAAGAGACGAAGCTCTGTCCAAGACAGACAACGAACGTTCATAGACTTATCATTTTACAAATTTTATCAACAATAAAGTTATCTTATTTGTATAGACCATCACTAATATTAAGATTATGATTCTTTGTGTATTCAATAATAGAAGATTTAATGATATTTCTCGTGGCAATAGAGTTAGAGTTGATGATTAGATGGCATTCTCCAGTCAATACAATTATCATAGTTTTTAACGCGATTAAGCAAGGAATTTGACTCTTGTTCCGTTCGTATACTATATATATGTTGCTTAAGTCTAACAGAAAAATCCTTACTTGTCTGCCCAACATAAAACTTATCAGAATTTCTGCATGTCACTTTATAGATACACCGAGGAGAATTTTCTGGTGAATAACTTATCAAGATATTGTCTATGGTATTACTGTTGTTAAAGGCAACATTTATATAAAAGGATTTAAGCAACATGGGAAGTAAAGTAAGATCATTATTAAAAGGGAGAACTAAAAGATTCTTGGTGTCAATAGGAGGTCAATTCTATAAAATGATTCCTTTGCTAACTTAATGGACTTATCAATGAAAGATCTAGGGTATTTTAACTTAGATCCAATAGAATATATCTTCTCAAATGCATCATCAATATACTCTGCACTGTAAATACGTAATGCCCTTAGGAACATAGAGTGAAATGATGATATTTCAAATCTGTCTGTGCTGAGTATCAATGGATGTATGAGCATACATTGGTAGGTTTTCTCTATATGCTAAACTTGAGCTTATTTCCTTGCCTATGGATCATGCATTCTAAATATGGTAACATTGCATTGTTTTATTTTACTACAGTAAATTTGATGGAAGGTACTAATTTGTTAAGTAAGGGAAGAAATATTCGTAAATTTTCATTTGTTGGCCAAACACAAAGAACTTCATCTACATATCTGAACCAAATTACATTAGAAGGTAAGATATCCTTTAGTAATTTTGTTTCAATAAATTCCATATAAAGATTACTTAGTACAGGTGAAAGAGGGTTACCCATTGCCATAACATATTTTTGAGCCTACTAATCTCAAATGAAATGGAATACACAGTTTTTTATACACAATTTTATCAGTTCAATGAAAGAGACTGAAACAGGTAAATGATTATCATCGAAGACATCAAACAGATATTCAAAAGGTCATCGGCTGGAGCTTTTGTGAAAAGTGAGGAAACATCAAAGCTAACTAGTTTGAAATCAAAATCAACAGTGATATTGTTAAGCTTGTTGATTATATCTACATTGTTCATGATATTACAAGGGCTTGATAAAGAAACTAACTATTTTGACATTTTATATGTAATGGAGCCTACTGAACTCACTATAGGTTTTGCTGGAAAATTTTGTTTTTGTGTTTTGATAAGTCCATTCATATATGGCAATGAGGGGGAGAAGATGACAAACATTTGATAAGAGAACCACTACCTTTCAATAACAACTTCATTTCTTTATTGAAATGGGAATTAACTGCTCCTAGGGATTCTTACTGAGTTTAGAGTATGTTGTGTCATCATTTAAAAGATCATACATTTTAGATAGATAGTTACTTTTGTCTAAAATCACAACAGTGTTAGCCTGATCAGCTTTAGTAATATGTATATCATTGTCTTTCTTTAAGGTGTTAATAGCTCTTATAAGTCTTTTAGGGCAATTACGTTCCACTGGTTATGACAAACTGGTATACACTAAACCCTTATAGATATTAATTTCATCATTAGATAAACTACTGTATTTCTCTTAATTGCAAAAAGAATTTGTGACATCAACACAGCTCCCTTCCCTGTTTGAGCACACAAAACTCAGTCTATAGCATAAGGAACAAAAGGAACCTTTATCTAGTTGTTTATTGGACAGGTTTATCAGAAAAGAGGGGTTTGTGTTCTTTCTTCAGTAGCTGTTTTTGATAAGATGGTCCAACTTACAATTTAGTTTCATTTGTAACCTATTGCATTAATTCTGGTTCTTCCAATATGTCGGTATTGCCATTTGAAAGAAACGTTTCTTCTCTCTTGTAATACGAAAAGCCTCTTCCATTTCAATCTTCTTTAATTCAATGTGTTTCTTTAACACATTGGAATTGTACAAATATTCGACCAGAGCTGCAACAATCGTTGACGTAGGACAGATCTTGGCATCACTTCTTCATCAAGGCATTTCCTAAGGAGTCCAAATCGTAACTTCAGTTAGTGGGCATTGATTAACAATTTGGAGAAAGCAGTAACGAAAGGAGAAAATCTAGGACAGATTGCAGAGAAATAATAGAAGAGCTGTGTGGAGTCCCTGTTGGAAAGGATCACAATTATGCGTGTGATCAAGTATATTCCTAAGAGTTCACGGGGAAAATGAGACACGATAAGTTCCCAGGTGCAATTTCGTGTAATAATCACTTCATCAGGGGAGACAGAAGAGAGAAATATAACAGTTGATATACAACGAAGAGACGAAGCTAGGAATCCATTTGGTAAATATGCGATTGTCCAAGACAGACAAGAGTTCATAAATTTATCATTTTACAAATTTCATCTACAATAAAGTTATCTAATTTGTATAGACCATCACTAATATTAAGATTATAATTCTCAGTGTATTCAATGATAGAAGATTCAATATTTCTCGTGGTAATAGAGTTAGAGTTAATAACTGAGATAGCATTACTCCAGTCAATACAATGATCATAGTTTTTAACGTGATTAAACAAGGCATCTGATTCTTGTCCCGTTCTTATTCTTGTCCCGTTCTTATTCTTTTCCCTTTCTTATAGCTGTGTTGATGTCACAAAATTTTTTGCAAATCAAAGAAATACAGCAATCTATCTAACGATGAAATTAATATCTGTAAGGGTTTAGTGTATGCCAGTTTGTCAAAGCCAGTGGGACCTAATTGCCCTAAAAGATTTGTAAGAGCTATTAACACCTTGAAAAAAGACAATGATATGCATATTACTAAAGCAGATAAGGCGAAAAGTGATGTGATTTTAGACAAAAGTAGCAATTTATTTAAAATGAATGATCTTTTAAATGATGACACAACATATTCTAAACTCAGTAATAATCCCAATTTCAAAAAAGAAATGAAGTTTTTGTGGAAAAGTAATTGTTCTCTTATCAAACGATTGTCATCTTTATCCCTTTCATTGCCATATATGTATGGATTTATCAAAACACATAAACAAAAATTCCCAGCAAGAACTATAGTAAGTTTAGTAGGCTCCATCTCATATAAACTGTCAAAATGGTTGGTTCCTTTATCAAGCCCTTTAGTGGGTAAGATATCAAATTCTAATACCTTGAACAATGTAGATTTAGTCAAAAAGCTCAACAATATCAATGTTGATTTATATTTCAAACTATTTACTTTGATGTTTCCTCACTTTTCACAAAATTTTCAGTTGATGACCTTTTAGAATATTTTTTTGATGTCTTGGTTAGTATTCATTTACCTGTTTCAAGGTCTGTTTTCATTTAAATAATTAAATTGTATATAAGAGACTGTGTATTGAAGTTCAATGGAGATTAGTAGGCACAAAAATTTGGTATGGCAATGGGTAACCCTCTTTCACCCGTACTAAGTAATCTTTATATGGAATTTATTAAAACAAAACTACTAAAGGATATCGAACCTTCTAATGCAATTTAGTTTAGATATGTAGATGATGTTCTTTGTGTTTGGCCACCAAATGAAAATCTGTAAATATTTCTTCCCTTACTTAACAATTTAGTACCTTCCATCAACTTTAGTGAAGAAAAATTTAAATAATGGTAAGTTCCCATTTTTAGATTGCATGATCGATATTCAATGAAAGAAGTTTAAGTTTACCATATAGAGAAAACCTACCAATGTATGTTTATATATCCATTATCACTCATCTCAACATGACAGAGTTAAACTATCATCATTTCAATCTATGTTCCTCAGGGCATTACGTATTTGCACTCCAGAGTATATTGATGATGAGCTTGAGAAGATATATTCTATTGGATCTAAGTTAAAGTACCCTACATCTTTCATTAATAAATCCCTTAGGTTAGCAAAGAAATCATTTTATAGAGTTGAGCACAAACCTCCCACTGACACCAAAAATCTTTTATTTCTCCTTTTGATGATAATTTTACTTTACTTTCCATGTTGCTTAAATCTCTTAATGTAAATGTTGCCTTCAGCAACAATATTACTATAAAGAATGTTCTAATCAGGAATTCAACAGAAAATTCTCCTTAGTGCATCTATAAAGTGCCATGCAGAAATTCTGATAAGTTTTATGTTGGTCAGACAGGTAAGGATCTTTCTGTTAGACTTCAGCAATATGAATATACTATAAGAACGGAGCAAGAATCAAATGCCTTGTTGAATAACGACAAAAAATATGATCATTGTATTGACTGGAGTAATGCCATCTCAGTTATTAACTCTAACTCCATTACCAAGAGAAATGACGTTGAATCTCCTATTATTAGATACACAAAGAATTATAACTTTATTTTTGATAAAATATGTAAAATGAAAAGTTTATGAACGCTCGTTGTCTGTCTTGCACAATTGCATATTTACCTAATGGCGTCCTAGCTTCGTCTCTTCCTTGTATATCAACCGACTGTTATATTTATCCCTTGCGTCTCCCCTGATGATGAGATCATTATACGAAAGTGCACTTGGGAACTTATCGTGATTTATCCCGTGGACTCTTAGGAATATACTTCATCAAGCGCAAAATTGTGATCTTTTCCAATATATATATATATATATATATATATATATATATATATATATATATATATATATATATATATATATATATATATATATATATATATATATATATATGTATATATATATATATATATATATATATATATACATATATACATAACAAGTAGTGGTGATGTAAGAAGGAAATGGATTGAGTATTTTGAAGGTTTGTTGGATGTGTTTGATGATAGAGTGGCAGATATAGGGTGTTTTGGTCGAGGTGGTGTGCAGAGTGAGAGGGTTAGGGAGAATGGTTTGGAAAACAGACAGGAGGTAGTAAAAGCTTTGCGGAAGATGAAAGCCGACAAGACAGTAGGTTTAAATGATATTACAGTGGAATTTATTAAAAAAAGGGGTGAATGTATTGTTGACTGGTTGGTAAGTTTATTTAATGTATGTATGACTCATGGTGAGGTGCCTGAGAATTGGCCGAATGCTTGCTTAGTGCCATTGTACAAAGGCAAAGGGGAAAAAGTGAGTGCTCAAATAACAGAGGTATAAATTTGTTGAGTATTCCTGGAAAACTATATGGGAGGGTATTGATTGAGAGGGTGAAGGCATGTACAGAGGATTAGATTGGGGAAGAGCAGTGTGGTTTCAGAAATGGTAGAGAATGTGTGGATCAGGTGTTAACTTTGAAGAATGTATGTGAGAAATACTTAGAAAAGCTAACGGATTTCTATATAGCATTTATGGATCTAGAGAAGGCATATGAGAGAGTTGATAGACCTGCTCTGTGGAAGGTATTGAGGATATATGGTGTGGGAGGCAAGTTGTTAGAAGCAGTGAAAAGCCTTTATCGAGGATGTAAGGCATGTGTACGTGTAGCAAGAGAGGAAAGTGATTGGCTCTCAATGAATGTAGGTTTGCGGCAGAGGTTTGTGATGTCTCAATGGTTGTTTAATTTGTTTATGATGGGTTTGTTAGGGAGGTGAATGCAAGAGTTTTGGAAAGAGGGGCAAGTATGCAATCCGTTGTGGATAAGAGAACTTGGGAAGTGAGCCAGTTGTTGTTCGCTTATGATACATCGCTGGTGGCTGATTCGTGTGAGAGACTGCGGAAGCTGGTGACTGAGTTTGGTAAAGTGTGTGAAAGAAGAAAGCTGAAACTAAATGTGCATAAGAGCAAAGTTATTAGGTACAGTAGGGTTGAGGGACTAGTCAATTTGAGAGGTAAGTTTGAATGGACAGAAACTGGAGGAAGTGAAGTGTTTTAGATATCTGCGAGTGGATTTGGCAGTGGATGGAACTATTGAAATGGAAGTGAATCATACGGTTGGGGAGTTGGCGAAAGTTTTGGGAGCGTTGAAGAATGTGTGGAAATAAAGAACATTATCTCGGAATGCAAATATGGGTATGTTTGAAGGAATAGTGGTTCCAACAATGTTATATGGTTGCGAGGCGTGGGCAGGAAGGTGGATGTGTTGGAAATGAGATGTTTGAGAATGATATGTGGTGTGAGATGGATTTATCGAGTAAGTAATAATAGGGTAAGAGAGATGCGTGGTAATAAAAAGAGTGTGGTTGAGAGAGCAGAAGAGGGTGTTTTGAAATGGTTTGTTCACATGGAGAGAATGAGTGAGGAAAGATTGACCAAGAAGATATATGTGTCAGAGGTAGAGGGAACGAGGAAAAGTGGGAGACCAAATTGGAGGTGGAAAGATGGAGTGAAAAAGATTCTCAGTGATCGGTGCCTGAACATGCACGAGGGTGAAAGGCGTGCATGGAATAGAATGAATTGGAACGATGTGGTATACCGGGGCCGACGTGCTGTCAATGAATTGAACCAGGGCATGTGAAGCTTCTGGAGTAAACCATGGAAAGTTTTGTGGGGCCTGGATGTGGAAAGGAAGATGTGGTTTCGGTGCATTATTACATAACCAACTAGAGACCGAGTGTGAACGAATGTGGCCTTTGTTGTCTTTTCCTAGCGATAACTCCCACACATGATGGGGGAGGGGGTTATTATTTCATGTATGTCGGGGTGCCGAAAGGAATGAATAAAGGCAGACAGTATGAATTATGTACATTTGCATATATGTATATGTCTGTGTCTGTATATATATGTATACGTTGAGATGCATAGGTATGTATATTTGCGTGTGTGGACGTGTATGTATTTACATGCGTATGTTGGTGGGTTGGGCCATTCTTTCGTCTCTTTGCTTGCGCCAACTCGCTAACGCGGGAAACAGCGACAAAGCAAAATAAATAAATAAATATATATATATATATGTATATATATATATATATATATATATATATATATATATATATATATATATATATATATATATATATATATATATATATATATATATATATATATATATATATATATATATATGTATATACATATATATATATATATATATATATATATATATATATATATATATATATATATATATATATATATATATATATATATATATATATATATATATATATATATATATATATATATAAATATATATATATATATATATATATATATATATATATATATATATATATATATATATATATATATATATATATATATATATATATTCCCTGGGGATAGGGGAGAAAAAATACCTCCCACGTATTCCCTGCGTGTCGTAGAAGGCGACTAAAAGGGAAGGGAGCGGGGGGCTGAAAATCCTCCCCACTCGTTTTCTTTTTTTTTTTTTTTTTTTTTTGTCCAAAAGAAGGAACAGAGAAGAGGTCCAGGTGAGGACATTCCCTCAAGGGCCCAGTCCTCTGTTCTTAACGCTACCTCGCTATCGCGGGAAATAGCGAATAGTATGAAAAAAAAAAAAAAAAAAAAAAAATATATATATATATATATATATATATATATATATATATATATATATATATATATATATATATATATATATATATATTCCCTGAGGATAGGGGAGAAAGAATACTTCCCACGTATTCCCTGCGTGTCGTATAGGGCGACTAAAAGGGAAGTGAGCGGGGGGCTGGAAATCCTCCCCTCTCGTTTTTTTTTTTTTTTTTTAATTTTCCAAAAGAAGGAACAGAGAAGAGGGCCAGGTGAGGATATTCCCTTAAAGGCCCAGTCCTCTGTTCTTAACGCTACCTCGCTATCGCGGGAAATGGTGAATAGTATGAAAAAAAAAAAAAAAAAAAATATATATATATATATATATATATATATATATATATATATATATATATATATATATATATATATATATATATATATATATATATATATATACTGGCTCTGAGTGAAACGAAGCTCAAGGGTAAAGGGGAAGAGTGGTTTGGAAATGTCTTAGGAGTAAAGTCAGAGGTTAGTGAGAGGACAAGAGCAAGGGAAAGAGTAGCACTACTCCTGAAACAGGAGTTTTGGGAGTATGTGATAGAGTGTAAGAAAGTAAACTCTCGATTAATATGGGTAAAACTGAAAGTTGATGAAGAGGGATGGGTGATTAATGGTGCATATGCACCTGGGCAAGAGAAGAAAGACCATGAGAGGAAAGTGTTTTGGGAGCAGCTGAATGAGTGCGTTAGTGGTTTTGATGCACGAGACCGGGTTATAGTGATGGGTGATTTTAATGCAAAGGTGAGTAATGTGGCAGTTGAGGGAATAATTGGTATACATGGGGTGTTCAGTGTTGTAAATGGAAATGGTGAGGAGCTTGTAGATTTATGTGCTGAAAAAGGACTGGTGATTAGGAATATCAGGTTTAAAAAGCGAGACCAACATAAGTATAAGTATGTAAGTGGGAGATGTATAAAAGAAAGAGACAGGAGGTCAAGCGAAAGGTGCAAGAGGTGAAAAAAAGGGCAAATGAGAGTTGGGGTGAGAGAGTATCATTAAATTTTAGGGAGAATAAAAAGATGTTCTGGAAGGAGGTAAATAAAGTGCGTAAGACAAGGGAGCAAATGGGAACTTCAGTGAAGGGCGCAAATGGGGAGGTGATAACAAGTAGTGGTGATGTGAGAAAGAGATGGAGTGAGTATTTTGAAGGTTTGTTGAATGTGTTTGATGATAGAGTGGCAGATATAGGGTGTTTTGGTCGAGGTGGTGAGCAAAGTGAGAGGGTTAGGGAAAATGATTTGGTAAACAGAGAAGAGGTAGTGAAAGCTTTGCGGAAGATGAAAGCCGGCAAGGCAGCAGGTTTGGATGGTATTGCAGTGGAATTTATTAAAAAAGTTGGTGACTGTTGTTGACTGGGTGGTAAGGTTATTTAATGTATGTATGACTCATGGTGAGGTGCCTGAGGATTGGCGGAATGCGTGCATAGTGCCATTGTACAAAGGCAAAGGGGATAAGAGTGAGTGCTCAAATTTCAGAGGTATAAGTTTGTTGAGTATTCCTGGTAAATTATGTGGGAGGGTATTGATTGAGAGGGTGAAGGCATGTATAGAGCATCAGATTGGGGAAGAGCAGTGTGGTTTCAGAAGTGGTAGAGGATGTGTGGATCAGGTGTTTGCTTTGAAGAATGTATGTGAGAAATACTTAGAAAAGCAAATGGATTTGAATGTAGCATTTATGGATCTGGAGCAGGCATATGATAGAGTTGATAGAGATGCTCTGTGGAAGGCATTAAGAATATATGGTGTGGGAGGAAAGTTCTTAGAAGCAGTGAAAAGTTTTTATCGAGGATGTAAGGCATGTGTACGTGTAGGAAGAGAGGAAAGTGATTGGTTCTCAGTGAATGTAGGTTTGCGGCAGGGGTGTGTGATGTCTCCATGGTTGTTTAATTTGTTTATGGATGGGGTTGTTAGGGAGGTAAATGCAAGAGTTTTGGAAAGAGGGGCAAGTATGAAGTCTGTTGGGGATGAGAGAGCTTGGGAAGTGAGTCAGTTGTTGTTCGCTGATGATACAGCGCTGGTGGCTGATTCATGTGAGAAACTGCAGAAGCTGGTGACTGAGTTTGGTAAAGTGTGTGGAAGAAGAAAGTTAAGAGTAAATGTGAATAAGAGCAAGGTTATTAGGTACAGTAGGGTTAAGGGTCAAGTCAATTGGGAGGTGAGTTTGAATGGAGAAAAACTGGAGGAAGTGAAGTGTTTTAGATATCTGGGAGTGTATCTGGCCGCGGATGGAACCATGGAAGCGGAAGTGGATCATAGGGTGGGGGAGTTGGCGAAAATTCTGGGGGCCTTGAAGAATGTGTGGAAGTCGAGAACATTATCTCGGAAAGCAAAAATGGGTATGTTTGAAGGAATAGTGGTTCCAACAATGTTGTATGGTTGCGAGGCGTGGGCTATGGATACAGTTGTGCGCAGGAGGATGGATGTGCTGGAAATGAGATGTTTGAGGACAATGTGTGGTGTGAGGTGGTTTGATCGAGTGAGTAACGTAAGGGTAAGAGAGATGTGTGGAAATAAAAAGAGCGTGGTTGAGAGAGCAGAAGAGGGTGTTTTGAAGTGGTTTGGGCACATGGACAGGATGAGTGAGGAAAGATTGACCAACAGGATATATGTGTCGGAGGTGGAGAGAGCAAGGAGAAGAGGGAGACCAAATTGGAGGTGGAAAGATGGATTGAAAAAGATTTTGTGTGATCGGGGCCTGAACATGCAGGAGGGTGAAAGGAGGGCAAGGAATAGAGTGAATTGGAGCGATGTGGTATACCGGGGTTGACGTGCTGTCAGTGGATTGAATCAAGGCATGTGAAGCGTCCGGGGTAAACCATGGAAAGCTGTGTAGGTATGTATATTTGCGTGTGTGGACGTATGTATATACATGTGTATGGGAGGGGGGGGCTGGGCCATTTCTTTCGTCTGTTTCCTTGCGCTACCTCGCAGACGCGGGAGACAGCGACAAAGTATAAAAAAAAAAAAAAAAGTATGTAAGTAGGAGAGATGGCCAGAGAGCGTTATTGGATTACGTGTTAATTGACAGGCGCGCGAAAGAGAGACTTTTGGATGTTAATGTGCTGAGAGGTGCAACTGGAGGGATGTCTGATCATTATCTTGTGGAGGGTAAGGTGAAGATTTGTATGGGTTTTCAGAAAAGAAGAGTGAATGTTGGGGTGAAGAGCGTGGTGAAAGTAAGTGAGTTTGGGAAGGAGACTTGTGTGAGGAAGTACCAGGAGAGACTGAGTACAGAATGGAAAAAGGTGAGAACAATGGAAGTAAGGGGAGTGGGGGAGGAATAGGATGTATTTAGGGAATCAGTGATGGATTGCGCAAAAGATGCTTGTAGCATGAGAAGAGTGGGAGGTGGGTTGATTAGAAAGGGTAGTGAGTGGTTGGATGAAGAAGTAAGAGTATTAGTGAAAGAAAAGAGAAAGGCATTTGGACGATTTTTGCAGGGAAAAAATGCAATTCAGTGGTACATATATAAAGGAAAGAGAAAGGAGGTCAAGAGAAAGGTGCAAGAGGTGAAAAAGAGGGCAAATGAGAGTTGGGGTGAGAGAGTATCATTAAATTTTAAGTAGAATAAAAAGATGTTCTGGAAGGAGGTAAATAAAGTGCGTAAGACAAGGGAGCAAATGGGAATTTCAGTGAAGGGCGCTAATGGGGAGGTGATAACAAGTAGTGGTGATGTGAGAAGGAGATGGAGTGAGTATTTTGAAGGTTTGTTGAATGTGTTTGATGATAGAGTGGCAGATATAGGGTGTTTTGGTCGAGGTGGTGTGCAAAGTGAGAGGGTTAGGGAAAATGATGTGGTAAACAGAGAAGAGGTAGTAAAAGCTTTGCGGAAGATGAAAGCCTGCAAGGCAGAAGGTTTGGATGTTATTGCAGTGGAATTTATTAAAAAAAGGGTGACTGTATTACTGACTGATTGGTAAGGTTATTTAATGTATGTATGACTCATGGGGAGGTGCCTGAGAATTGGCGGAATGCGTGCATAGTGCCATTGTACAAAGGCAAAGGGGATAAGAGTGAGTGCTCAAATTACAGAGGTATAAGTTTGTTGAGTATTCCTGTTAAATCATATGGGAGCATATTGATTGAGAGGGTAAAGGCATGTACAGAGCATGAGATTGGGGAAGAGCAGCGTGGTTTCAGAAGTGGTAGAGGATGTGTGGATCAGGTGTTTGCTTTGAAGAATGTATGTGAGAAATACTTAGAAAAGAAAAAATGGATTTGTATATAGCATTTATGGATCTGGAGAAGGCATATGATAGAGTTGATAGAGATGCTCTGTGGAAGGTATTAAGAATATATGGTGTGGGAGGCAAGTTGTTAGAAGCAGTGAAAAGTTTTTATCGAGGATGTAAGGCATGTGTACGTGTAGGAAGAGAGGGAAGTGATTGGTTCTCAGTGAATGTAGGTTTGCGGCACGGGTGTGTGATGTCTCCATGGTTGTTTAATTTGTTTATGGATGGGGTTGTTAGGGAGGTGAATGCAAGAGTTTTGGAAAGAGGGGCAAGTATGAAGTCTGTTGTGGATGAGAGAGCTTGGGAAGTGAGTCAGTTGTTGTTCGCTGATGATACAGCGCTGGTGGCTGATTCATGTGAGAAACTGCAGAAGCTGGTGACTGAGTTTGGTAAAGTGTGTGAAAGAAGAAAGTTAAGAGTAAATGTGAATAAGAGCAAGGTTATTAGGTACAGTAGGGTTGAGGGTCAAGTCAATTGGGAGGTATGTTTGAATGGAGAAAAGCTGGAGGAAGTAAAGTGTTTGAGATATCTGGAAGTGGATCTGGCAGCGGATTGAACCATGGAAGCGGAAGTGGATCATTGAGTGGGGGAGGGGGTGAAAATCCTGGGAGCCTTGAAGAATGTGTGGAAGTCGAGAACATTATCTCGGAAAGCAAAAATGGGTATGTTTGAAGGAATAGTGGTTCCAAGAATGTTGTATAGTTGCGAGGCGTAGGCTATGGATAGAGTTGTGCGCAGGAGGATGGATGTGCTGGAAATAAGATGTTTGATGACAATGTGTGGTGTGAGGTGGTTTGATCGAGTAAGTAACGTAAGGGTGAGAGAGATGTGTGGAAATAAAAAGAGCGTAGTTGAGAGAGCAGAAGAGGGTGTTTTGAAATGGTTTGGGCACATGGAGAGAATGAGTGAGGAAAGATTGACCAACAGCATATATGTGTCGGAGGTGGAGGGAACGAGGAGAAGTGGGAGACCAAATTGTAGGTGGAAAGATGGAGTGAAAAAGATTTTGTGTGATCGGGGCCTGAACATGCAGGAGGGTGAAAGGAGGGCAAGGAATAGAGTGAATTGGATCGATGTGGTATACCGGGGTTGACATGCTGTCAGTGGATTGAATCAGGGCATGTGAAGCGTCTGGGATAAACCATGGAAAGCTGTGTAGATATGTATATTTGCGTGTGTGGACGTATGTAAATACATGTGTATGGGGGTGGGTTGGGCCATTTCTTTCGTCTGTTTCCTTGTGCTACTTCGCAAACGCGGGAGACAGCGAGAAAGCAAAAAAAAAAAAAAAAAAATAATATATATATATATATATATATATATATATATATATATATATATATATATATATATATATATATATATATATATATATATATATATATATATATATATATATATATATATATATATATATATATATATTTTTTTTTTTTTTTTTTTTTTTTTTTATACTTTGTCGCTGTCTCCCGCGTTTGCGAGGTAGCGCAAGGAAACAGACGAAAGAAATGGCCCCCCCCCCATACACATGTACATACACACGTCCACACACGCAAATATACATACCTACACAGCTTTCCATGGTTTACCCCAGACGCTTCACATGCCTTGATTCAATCCACTGACAGCACGTCAACCCCTGTATACCACATCGCTCCAATTCACTCTATTCCTTGCCCTCCTTTCACCCTCCTGCATGTTCAGGCCCCGATCACACAAAATCTTTTTCACTCCATCTTTCCACCTCCAATTTGGTCTCCCTCTTCTCCTCGTTCCCTCCACCTCCGACACATATATCCTCTTGGTCAATCTTTCCTCACTCATTCTCTCCATGTGCCCAAACCATTTCAAAACACCCTCTTCTGCTCTCTCAACCACGCTCTTTTTATTTCCACACATCTCTCTTACCCTTAATTTACTTACTCGATCAAACCACCTCACACCACACATTGTCCTCAAACATCTCATTTCCAGTACATCCATCCTCCTGCGCACAACTCTATCCATAGCCCACGCCTCGCAACCATACAACATTGTTGGAACCACTATTCCTTCAAACATACCCATTTTTGCTTTCCGATATAATGTTCTCGACTTCCACACATTTTTCAAGGCTCCCAAAATTTTCGCCCCCTCCCCCACCCTATGATCCACTTCCGCTTCCATGGTTCCATCCGCTGACAGATCCACTCCCAGATATCTAAAACACTTCACTTCCTCCAGTTTTTCTCCATTCAAACTCACCTCCCAATTGACTTGACCCTCAACCCTACTGTACCTAATAACCTTGCTCTTATTCACATTTACTCTTAACTTTCTTCTTCCACACACTTTACCAAACTCAGTCACCAGCTTCTGCAGTTTCTCACATGAATCAGCCACCAGCGCTGTATCATCAGCGAACAACAACTGACTCACTTCCCAAGCTCTCTCATCCCCAACAGACTTCATACTTGCCCCTCTTTCCAAAACTCTTGCATTTACCTCCCTAACAACCCCATCCATAAACAAATTAAACAACCATGGAGACATCACACACCCCTGCCGCAAACCTACATTCACTGAGAACCAATCACTTTCCTCTCTTCCTACACGTACACATGCCTTACATCCTCGATAAAAACTTTTCACTGCTTCTAACAACTTGCCTCCCACACCATATATTCTTAATACCTTCCACAGAGCATCTCTATCAACTCTATCATATGCCTTCTCCAGATCCATAAATGCTACATACAAATCCATTTGCTTTTTTAAGTATTTCTCACATACATTCTTCAAAGCAAACACCTGATCCACACATCCTCTACCACTTCTGAAACCGCACTGCTCTTCCCCAATCTGATGCTCTGTACATGCCTTCACCCTCTCAATCAATACCCTCCCATATAATTTACCAGGGATACTCAACAAACTTATACCTCTGTAATTTGAGCACTCACTCTTATACCCTTTGCCTTTGTATAATGGTACTATGCACGCACTCCGCCAATCCTCAGGCACCTCACCATGAGTCATACATACATTAAATAACCTTACCAACCAGTCAACAATACAGTCACCCCCTTTTTTAATAAATTCCACTGCAATACCATCCAAACCTGCTGCCTTGCCGGCTTTCATCTTCCGCAAAGCTTTTACTACCTCTTCTCTGTTTACCAAATCATTTTCCCTAACCCTCTCACTTTGCACACCACCTCGTCCAAAACACCCTATATCTCCCACTCTGTCATCAGACACATTCAACAAACCTTCAAAATACTCATTCCATCTCCTTCTCACATCACCACTACTTGTTATCACCTCCCCATTTACGCCCTTCACTGAAGTTCCCATTTGCTCCCTTGTCTTACGCACCCTATTTACCTCCTTCCAGAACATCTTTTTATTCTCCCTAAAATTTACTGATAGTCTCTCACCCCAACTCTCATTTGCCCTTTTTTTCACCTCTTGCACCTTTCTCTTGACCTCCTGTCTCTTTCTTTTATACTTCTCCCACTCAATTGCATTTTTTCCCTGCAAAAATCGTCCAAATGCCTCTCTCTTCTCTTTCACTAATACTCTTACTTCTTCATCCCACCACTCACTACCCTTTCTAAACAGCCCACCTCCCACTCTTCTCATGCCACAAGCATCTTTTGCGCAATCCATCACTGATTCCCTAAATACATCCCATTCCTCCCCCACTCCCCTTACTTCCATTGTTCTCACCTTTTTCCATTCTGTACACATATATATATATATATATATATATATATATATATATATATATATATATATATATATATATATATATATATATATATATATATATATATATATGTATATATATATATATATATATATATATATATATATATATATATATATATATATATATATATATATATATATATATATATATATATATATATATATATATATATATATATATATATATATATATATACATATATATATATATACATATATATATATATATATATATATATATATATATATATATATATATATATATATATATATATATATATATATATATATATATATATATATATATATATATCATCAAACACATTCAAGGTGGTCGAGGTGGTGTGGAACGTGAGAGGGTTAGGGAAAATGATTTGGTAAACAGAGAAAAGGTAGTAAAAGGTTTGCGGAAGATGAAAGCCGGCAAGGCAGCAGGTTTGGATGGTATTGCAGTGGAATTTATTAAAAAAGGGGGTGACTGTATTGTTGACTGGTTGGTAAGGTTATTTAATGTATGTATGACTCACGGTGAGGTGCTTGAGGATTGGCGGAATGCGTGCATAGTGCCATTGTACAAAGGCAAAGGGGATAAGAGTGAGTGCTCAAATTACAGAGGTGTAAGTTTGTTGAGTATTCCTGGTAAATTATGTGGGAGGGTATTGATTGAGAGGGTGAAGGCATGTACAGAGCATCAGATTGGGGAAGAGCAGTGTGGTTTCAGAAGTGTTAGAGGATATGTGGATCAGGTGTTTGCTTTGAAGAATGTATGTGAGAAATACTTAGAAAAGCAAATGGATTTGTATGTAGCATTTATTGATCTGGAGAAGGCATATGATAGAGTTGATAGAGATGCTCTGTGGAAGGTATTAAGAATATATGGTGTGGGAGACAAGTTGTTAGAAGCAGTGAAAAGTTTTTATCGAGGATGTAAGGCATGTGTACGTGTAGGAAGAGAGGAAAGTGATTGGTTCTCAGTGAATGTAGGTTTGCGGCAGGGGTGTGTGATGTCTCCATGGTTGTTTAATTTGTTTATGGATGGGGTTGTTAGGGAGGTGAATGCAAGAGTTTTGGAAAAAGGGGCAAGTATGAAGTCTGTTGTTGATGAGAGAGTTTGGGAAGTGAGTCAGTTGTTGTTCGCTGATGATACAGCGCTGGTGGCTGATTCATGTGAGAAACTGCAGAAGCTGGTGACTGAGTTTGGTAAAGTGTGTGAAAGAAGAAAGTTAAGAGTAAATGTGAATAAGACCAAGGTTATTAGGTACAGTAGGGTTGAGGGTCAAGTCAATTGGGAGGTGAGTTTGAATGGTGAGAGGCTGGAGGAAGTGAAGTGTTTTAGATATCTGGGAGTGGATCTGTCAGCGGATGGAACCATGGAAGCGGAAGTGGATCATAGGGTGGGGGAGGGGGCGAAAATTCTGGGAGCCTTGAAGAATGTGTGGAAGTCGAGAACATTATCTCGGAAAGCAAAAATGGGTATGTTTGAAGGAATAGTGGTTCCAACAATGTTGTATGGTTGCGAGGCGTGGGCTATGGATAGAGTTGTGTGCAGGAGGATGGATGTGCTGGAAATGAGATGTTTGAGGACAATGTGTGGTGTGAGGTGGTTTGATCGAGTAAGTAACGTAAGGGTACGAGAGATGTGTGGAAATAAAGAGAGCGTGGTTGAGAGAGCAGAAGAGGGTGTTTTGAAATGGTTTGGGCACATGGAGAGAATGAGTGAGGAAAGATTGACCAAGAGGATGTATGTGTCGGAGGTGGAGGGAACGAGGAGAAGAGGAAGACCAAATTGGAGGTGGAAAGATGGAGTGAAAAAGATTTTGTGTGATCGGGGCCTGAACATGCAGGAAGGTGAAAGGAGGGCAAGGAATAGAGTGAATTGGAGCGATATGGTATACCGGGGTTGACGTGCTGTCAGTGGATTGAATCGGAGCATGTGAAGCGTCTGGGGTAAACCATGGAAAGCTGTGTACGTATGTATATTTTGCGTGTGTGGACGTATGTATATACATGTGTATTGGGGTGGGTTGGGACATTTCTTTCGTCTGTTTCCTTGCCCTACCTCGCAACGCGGGAGACAGCGACAAAGCAAAAAAAAAAAAAAAAAAAAAAAAAAAAATATATATATATATATACATATATATATATATATATATATATATATATATATATATATATATTTTTTTTTTTTTTTTTTTTTTCTTTTATACTGTTCGCATTTCTCGCGTTAGCGTGGTAGCGTTAAGAACAGAGGACTGGGCCTTCTTTGGAATATCCTCACCTGGCCCCACTCTGTTCCTTGTTTTGGAAAATTAAAAAAAAACGCGAGGTGAGGATTTCCAGCCCCCCGCTCCCTCCCCTTTTAGTCGCCTTCTACGACACGCAGGGAATACATGGGAAGTATTCTTAATCCCCTATCCCCTTGCGCTACCTCGCAAACGCGGGAGACAGCGACAAAGTATAAAAAAAAAAAAAAAAAAAAAAAAAAAAATATATATATATATATATATATATATATATATATATATATATATATATATATATATATATCTTTCTTTCTTTCTTTCAAACTATTCGCCATTTCCCGCATTAGCGAGGTAGCGTTAAGAACAGAGGACTGGGCCTTTGAGGGAATACCCTCACCTGGCCCAATTCTCTGTTCCTTTTTTTGGAAAAAAAAAAAAAAAAAAAAAACCGAGAGGGGAGCATTTCCAGCCCCCCGCTCCCTCCCCTTTTAGTCGCCTTCTACGACACGCAGGGAATACGTGGGAAGTATTCTTAATCCCCTATCCCCAGGGATAATATATATATATATATATATATATATATATATATATATATATATATATATATATATATATATATATATATATATATATATATATATATCTATATATATATATATATATATATATATATATATATATATATATATATATATGTATATATGTATATATATATATATATATATATGTATATATATATATGCATATATATATATATATATATATATATATATATATATATATATATATATATATATATATATATATATATATATATATATATATATATATATATATATATATATATATATATATGGCGTTACTCCAGTCAATACAATGATCATAGTTTTTAACATGATTAAACAAGGCATTTGATTCTTGTCACGTTCTTATACGACATTTATGTTGCTTAAGTCTAACAGAAAGATTCTTACTAGTCTGACCAACATAAGATTTATCACAGTTTCCACAAGGCACTTTATAGAAGCAACCAAGATTATTTTCTGGTGAATTTCTGATTAAAATATTCTTTATATTATTATTGTGGCTAAAGGCAACATTTACATTAAAGGATTTAAGCAACATGGGAAGCAAATTGAAATTATTATTAAAAGGGAGAACTAAAAGATTCTTGGTATCAATGGGAGGTTTGGGCTGAACTCTATAAAAGGATTTCTTTGCTAACTTTAGGGATTTATCAATGAAAGATCTAGGATACTTTAACTTAGATCCAATAAAATATATCTTCTCAAACTCATCATCAATAAACTCTGGACTGCAATTTCGTAATGCCCTAAGGAACATAGATTGAAATGATGATGATTTAACTCTGTCATGTTGAGATGAGTAATAATGGATATAGGAGCATACATTGGTGGGTTTTCTGTATATGCTGAACTTAAACTGGTTTCCTTGTCTATGGGTCATGCAATCTAAAAATGGTAACATACCATGGCTCTCATTTTCTACAGTAAATTTGATGGAAGGTTCTAAATTGGTAAGTAAGGGAAGAAATATTTGTAAATTTTCAGTTGTTGACCAAAAACAAAGAGCATCATGTACATACCTAAACCAAAATGCATTAGAAGGTAACATATCTTTTAGTAATTTTGTTTCAAAAAATTCCATATAAAGATTACTTAGTACAGGTGAAAGAGGGTTACCCATTGCCATACCAAATTTTTGAGCATAATAATCTCCATTAAATTGAAATACAGTCTTTTCTACACAATTTTATCAGTTCAAAGAAATTAGAGTTTTAAACAGGTAAATGAATATCATCCAAGAAATCAAATAAATATTCTAATAGGTCATCAACTGGAACTTTAGTGAAAAGTGAGGAAACATCAAAGCTAACTAGTTTGAAATAAAAATTAACATTAATAATGTTTAGCTTGTTGACTAAATCTACATTGTTCATGATATTAGAATTTGATACCTTACCCATTAAAGGGCTTAATAAAGAAAGTAACCATTTTGACAATTTATATGTGATGGAGCCTACTGAACTCACTATGGATCTTGCTTGAAAATTCTGTTTATGTGTTTTGATAAGTCCATACATATATGGCAATGAAGAGGACAAAGATGACAAGCTTTTGATAAGAGAACCATTACCTTTCAACAACAACTTCATTTCTTTATTGAAGTTAGAATTAACTGGTTCTAAAGGATTTTTACTAAGTTTAGAAAATGTTGTGTTATCATTTAGAAGATCATTCATTTTAGATAAATACTTACTTTTGTCTAAAATCACAACAGTGTTAGCCTTATCCGGTTTAGTAATATGTATATCCTTGTCTTTTTTTAAGGTGTTAATAGCTCTTATGAATCTTTTAGGGCAATTAGCTAACACTGGTTTTGACAAACTGGGATACACTAAACCCTTACAGATATTAATATCATCATTACTTAAATTACTGTATTTTTCTAAATTACAAAAAGACTTTGTGATATCAACAAAGCTGGCTTCTCTGTTAAAGCACACAAAACTTAAACCATAGCCTAATACACGCAAGGAATCTTTATCTAGTTGTTTATTAGACAGGTTTACCACAAAAGATGTGTTTGTGTTCTTGGTCCAGTCGCTGTTTTCAATAACATGGTCCAACTTACGATTTAGTGACACTTGTAGCCTATTGCGTTCTTTCCTTAAGTCATCATAGCAATAGTCCAACATCCGGTTCTTCCAGTGTGTCGGTATTGCCATTTGAAAGGCACGTTTCTTCTCTCTTGTAGTGCGAAAAGCCTCCTCCATTTCAAATTTCTTTAATTCAATATTTTTCTTTAAAATAATATTTTGAAATTGGTCAAATGGTCGACCAGACAGCTGCAACAAACGTTGAGGTAGGACAGATCTTGGCATCACTTGTTCATCAAGGCATTTCCTAGGGAATTAAAATCGTAACTACAGTTGGTGAGCCTTGATTAGCGATTTGGAGAAAGCAGTAACGAAAGGAGAAAGTCCAGGACAGCTTGTAGAGAAGTAATAGAAGAGCCGTGTGGAATCCATGTTGGAAAGGATCACAATTTTTCGCGTGATCAAGATATTCTTACGAGTCCACGGGGAAAATGAAACACGGAAAGTTCCCAAGTGCACTTTCCTGTAATAGGAATATCTTGATCGCGCGCGAAATTGTGACCCTTTCCAACATGGATTCCACACGGCTCTTCTATTACTTCTCTACAAGCTATCCTTATACTACCTCTTCTCTGTTTACCAAATCATTTTCCCTAACCCTCTCACTTTGCACACCACCTCGACCAAAACACCCTATATCTGCCACTCTATCATCAAACACATTCAACAAACCTTCAAAATACTCACTCCATCTCCTTTTCATATCACCACTACTTGTTATCACCTCCCCATATATATATTATATATATATATATATATATTATATATATATATATATATATATATATATATATATATATATATATATATATATATATATATATATATATATATATATATATATATATATATAATTGTATAGAGAAACTCATAAGGTTAGGTTATCAGTGTGGTCCTATGTTGTTGGTGCCGGCAGAGTGACCCAAGCTGAGCGTGATGGCTGGCCGGTGTCTACTGATGGTCACGGCGGCCATGTTGGCACTATCTCTGGCGGTTGCAGAGGAGAACACTACTTCCCCTCCGGTGGAGCCCGTCTTCCCAGAAGGCAATAACTTCTACTTCGACATCGACCTTTCCGATCCCCTCTACGATGAAATTACTGCAGAGGCTCCTGTCCCCCCTCGAAGGATCCCAGCGTTTCCCCAACTACTACCTAGAGAAAAGATAACAACCAGGAACATAAGTAAGTTATCCTATCGCCCAACTTCACACAAGTGGAATCATAAGAGTCTATTAATCGGTAATATCTATGATAACTACTCATCTTTGTTTCTATCTATCAGTTTACATCAGTTTGCTGTACCTTGTGTTTAATCTTTAGTGAACACTTTGCAATGATATACGCCAGATGGCCAATATCCCACGTCAGATATACGTTTGTGGAATGAGAGGATATTTACTAGATCTTTTTTTCTGTTCATGTCAGCAATATTGCCTGAGTATGGGACGAATCAGTATTTGAAGTTTATAGATATTAAGTATTATAGAAATGGGGCAGTTGTCGTCCCCTTCCCTCTACCAATTCATGAATCACTGTCCCTAAGTACCGCTCTCACACATTATGAAGAAGGCATATATCACAGAAATTCTAAATACCTTGCAGCTCATTGTTGTTAGGCTCATAAAAATCAATACAAAACTCTCAGTTCTGAATGTCTCGAGATAGTAATCAGTGTTACCACAAGTGCACAGTATTGATGAACTGAAATGTACTATCGTCTTCTCTTTTACTATTTCATATTTTCAACCACCACCATCACTACCTATTGCATTACCACTTTTACCACAGTCACAACATTCGCGTCTCTGTTAAACACCTATCTTTCACAGCATTCCATACGCGTCACAGCACTTTATGATCCGTAAACTGTACAACTGCTTTCACAGCATTCCACAACCCTAAATGCTTTTCTTAATCCTTAAGATATCCTTCTACAGTCACAGCATCCTACAACATTACAACATACCAACCTTCCTATTCTACAGTCCTCCCGATGTCTAACAACTCTCAGATCTCCTTACAAGTATGACAATGTTCTTACGTCTTCACCTTATCCCAAAAGTACATGTTTAGCTCAAGACGTTGTCTGTGTTTCAGGGAACATCTGTGGTAGGCGCAACTCCAGAATTTACAACGGAGAAGAGACTGAACCGAACGAGTACCCGTGGCAGGTGAGGCGACTGGAGAGTAAAGACGGGTATAACAAGGTCCTGCGTCGGGCGAGGAACACACACTAGTCTTACTGCAAGGCTCTGAGGGCCGGGCGTAGGCCTGAAAAGTGAGAGCAATGTGTGGGCCAGGAGAGTGAAGTTAGGATGTGCGTCAGAAGAGTAAAGCTTGAGTATGGGCCAGGAGAGTGAAGACATGGTGTTGGCCAAGAGAATGAAACCGGGGTGTGGACCAGGAGAGTGAAGCTGGGGTTTGGATAAGGAGGGTGAAGTCGTTGTGTGGGCCATGAGAGTGAAACGTTGGTGTGGGTCAGGAGATTGAGGGCGAGATATGGGCCAGGAGAGTGAAGCTGGGGTTTGGATCAGAAGAGTGAAGTCGTGGTGTATGTCAGGAGACTGGGAGCGATGTGTGGCTCACGAGAGTGAAGTCGGAGTATGGACCACAAGAGTGAAGTCTGGTTTTGGGCTAGAAGAGCGAAGCCGGGGTGTGGGTCTGGATACTGAGGGCGAAGTTTGGGCCAGGAGAGTGAAGCAGGGGTTGGGGTTAGGAGGGTGAGGTCGTGGTGTGGGCCTGGAGAGTGAGAGAGATGTGGGTCATGAGAATGAAGCCGGGATGTGGGCCAGAAGAGTGAAGCTGGGGTGTATGCCAATAGAGTGAAACCGTGATCTGGATCAGGAAAGTGAAGCTGGGGTGTGGGTAAGGAGAGCGAAGGTGGGTGTGGGCCAGAAGAGAGAAACCTTTTTTTGGCTAAGGAGAGTGATTCCGGAGTGTGGGCCAGGAGAATGAGGTCGGGGTGAGAGTCAGAAGAGTGAAGCTGGGGTTTGGGTAAGGAAATTGAAGCCGGGGTGTGGCTTAGGAGAGTAATGGCCGAGTGTGGGTAAGGGTGTTTAAGCTTGGAGCGTGGGCCAGGAGAGTGAAGCTAGGGTGCTGGCCAGAAGAGTGAACTCGTGTTATGGGCCAAGAAAGTGAGGGCAAGGTGTCGACTAGGAGAGTAAAGGTGGGGTTAGGGCCAAGAGAGTGAGGTCGAGGCGTTAACAAAGAGAAGGAAACCGGGGTGTGGGCAAGGAGAGGAAGCCAGTCAGGAGAGTAAAGCCGGGTTGTGGGTTAAGAAGGTTAGGGCAAGTTAGGGAAGTTGAGGTATGGCCTAGGTGAGTGAGGGCGAGATGTTGGCCAAGAGAGTGAAGCCGGGGAGTGGGCAAGGAGAGTGAAGCCGGGATGTGGGTTAGGAGAGTGAATCCGGGGTGTGGCCCAGCAGAGGGAGCCGGGGTGTGTGTAGGGAGAATGATGCCGAGATGTAGGCTCGGATATTAAAGCCGGGTGTGGGCCAGGAGAATGAAGCCGTGGTGTGGGAAGGGTGAGTGAAGGCGATTGTGGGCCAGGAGAGTGAAGCCGGGGTGTGGGTCAGGGGAATGAAGCCGGGGTGTGGGCTAAAAGAGTGATGTTACGTTTAGCCAATCTGAGGTTTCGCCGTTTAATACTACACGCTGCTTTTCCCCTGTACGCCAGTCTCAGATCCATGTACAAAGCTGTTCACCAATTCCTTGTGCTTTGAGTTTATGTAAAAGTCTCTTCTGAAGTTATTTAACGAAAGCCTTTTGGAAGTCGAAATATACTACATCAGACGGTACTCTTTCGTCCCAATTCTGATACATAGCATAAACAAATTTCAGCACATTCGTCAGGCAGGATCTTCTATTGCGGAAACCGTGTTGGTTGCCCGATATGATTTTCTGTTCCTCCAGAATGTGACACTTTCATCTCGTATTATTTTTTCATCTATGTTACACTGACGTGAAGCTAATTGGGCAGTAGTTTAAATGACATTTTTTGTCTCCTCTTTATATATAGGAATAACATTTGCTAGTTTCCTGTCAGTTGACATCCGACCAACCGATAAATGGCCTTAGAGCTAGGTTATCTGGGCCGTTGGATTTGTTAGGATTTAATTGGTCCAGTTATTTAAGTACCTCAGAGCTCTATATTTCTCTAACCTTCCACTCCCTCTCATCAGATCCTTGAAACATTTTCATTAGGATTATTCTTAACTTTCAAGGAATTCTTTTTTCTTCCCCGCGTTTACTTTGTTTTATGACCTTACACACTCTTTGGATTTCAATTTGTTCTTGGCAATTTTCATCGATTAACATTGACTTGAATTTCTAATATGTTTTTTCTTGACAATCTCGAGTATTGTGTATCTAGAAATATTCCACATTTCCTCTGCTGTGTGGACGTCAAGAATTTCTATTGGTACTGCGAATTTCGTGTCTAATGGTTTCAAAATTTGCTCGCCTGTAACCTGGTACCAAGTGTTTGTTGTCATCCATTTCATAGTCTAAATGTATCGCTAATTGAATCAAACTGTAACCGCTGTTTCACATACTCTCGCCTACTCCGCAAGAGTTGGTTAAGTTCATGTCACTGGTGAGGACAAGATCAAGAATGTTTTTACCTCTAGTTGGTTTTATAATTAACTGTTCTAGAAAAGCGTCTTCAATCAGTTCTGTTAGTCTCGTTCCCTCTTGGTCACCTGTTAACGTGTTCCAGTTTATTTTTGGACCGTTGAAGTATCTTACTATTATAACCTCTTCACTGGTTACTGTAGCTTTGCTTTCATTGTATAACATCATATCATCTTTTTTGTTTAGGAAGTCTGTTGATAATGCCATAACTTGACGGTTATGTCAAAATAAAAAGAGTCGTAAGTGCGTGTGTCTATATTGCGATCTTTCTTATATAGCTTCTATCCGGGTATTGCTAACTCGGCGATTGAGTGTTTATTCTCAGAGTTTAACCACGTTTCTGAGATTGCAATAACGTTCGGTTTTTCAGTAACTGCATAGGAGAAGTTTATTGCGTATCGTAATGATGCTCCGGGCATCTGTGTATTTCTATATTCCTTTGAAGTGATTTCTGGACTTCATTTGCCTCTTTTATTTTGCTGTCTATCGCTGTTACTGTCTACGTAGACATCGTAATTCATGTTGTAAATTTATTTTGCAGGCTAGCGTGTCTACGAATTATGATATCTCACGGACATTTATCAGAAACAGAATTCGTCCCAACACCGGTTCTTGCAAAGCACCACTTGTTAGTCAAACTTATCTTAGACTTCACTGTTAATCAGCACATTGTATGTCGGCCTCTTAAAAAAAATTCATAACATATAAATACAATATATTTCATACCAAGCTTTAGCTCGTAATTATTAAAGATTTTATCGAATGTTTTCTGAAAAAGTGAACAAGTGATTGACTCTCAGTTCATGTTCCCATTAATCTCAAGATGATATAACCATAATGAGCCCTGTAACTTGGCTGTAGATAGTTTCTCGAAACAGCGCTGTTAATAACCGAAACAATAACTATAACTTAGGATGAGATAAGAAATTGTTCATTACTGATGCCCGCAGAGATTGTTCATGCTTGAACTCACTGATAGTCGAGAAGCCTGCCCATTCTTGAATTTTGAAATCATTTTAGTGCAAGAAAGTTCCTTGACCCAAGAGTAAAACAGTACAACTTTGATGAATTTATTTCGCGGACAGTGTCCAAGTTGACAGCATTAACTTGCCCTTATTTCCTTTATCATTATCCTCATCCAGTATAATGTCCACACCAGTCAGTATAGATAATTGCTAAAATCCACTAAAATCCACTAACATTTATTAGATCATAACATTAATGGTTTTACTCAGTACTTTACTAATTTCACACTTAAGGCAATAATCCCCCAAGAAAAGCATCCTGGTACTATTATATTCTTTATGATAAAACTTATGTGTTTCCTTACCATTACCTTACTGCACGTGAATATGGAAGGACACGCTAAGCCAACGGACAGACTGAGTACACCAGATGAGGACAGAAATGATATAAAGGCTATTGTAGCGAGGTTAGACAGAGGAAGCCTAATGATGTCACAAAATATAGAAGAATATGAAGTACGATATACAAGAAATTTTGAAGAAAGAGTGTAATGTAGAGAGAGGCGATATGAAGCAAATGATTAAGAGATTATACTGAACTGGGAAAAGGGATGTGTAAGACTCAGTTCTCGTCACAGCTACACTTGAGAACTAAGTATAATACCAGTTTCCTATCGACCCATCGGCCGACTCAAGTTCAGGTATAAATAATTAACCATTAATCTTATGTGTTTGCCTTTAGAAATACAGAATGGTTTGTGCTTATGAAGGTCTCACGTAATGTTATTTATCTGGACTAAATGCATCCCTAGTGACACGAGGATTAGGCTAAGACAAACCCTATTTCACTTTGCTCTGGGCTTGGATCAACCTCACTACTGTTTACAATGAGCTAACGTCATCCATACTCCCGGTTTCAGTGGATCAAGATCAAAACCACAGCTTTTATCATTTGATTAAGGTCAAGTCCACTACCGTTTACAACGAAGTAAGGTCAGTCATACTTTTGTATTCACATTTGCCCTTATCGTCAGCTCAGGAAAAAGTTCAGGCCGACTAATAGTAATATCTTGTGTGTTGCAGGTGTGGTTGGTAACATTATGGACTGACCGCAGGGCTGCCAGTTGTGGTGGCTCAATCATCAGCAGCCAATGGGTCATGACTGCTGCCCATTGTCTATCCAGGTGAGCCCTTGCTGTGTTAACAGTTAAGCCCTCACTATGTCACCAAGTAAGCCCTTACTCTGTCATCAGGTGAGCCCTTACTCTGTCACCAGGTGAGCCCACACTATGTCATCAGGTGAGCCCTCATTAAGTCATCAAGTGAGCCTTTACTGTCAGCAAGTGAGCCCTCACTATGTCATTAGGTGAACCCTTACTCTGTCACCAGGTAAGCCCTCACCATGTCACCAAGTGAGCCCTCACTGTGTCACCAGGTGATTCCACACTGTGTCACCAGCTGAGTACTTAATGTATCACTAAGATATCTCTTACCAGGTCAGTAGGTAGACAGCCAGTGTCAATAGATAGAATCTAACCACATCACCAAGTAATCCTTTAGTGTCACTAGGTAAGCTCTCAACGGGACACCAAGTCAGCCTCCGCGTCACCAGGTAAGCCCTCCCTGTGCTACCAGGTGAACCTCTCATGCCTTATAAGACAGCCATAGCAAAGGTAAGTTAAATAGATAGTGTATGTTTTCATGCATCAGTAGGGGAGCGAACACCACTTATCATCCATGGAGTAAAATATAAATGAATGGTAATAACACAATCTTGATCCTCTCTTTCTGACATTTGAAGAAAGATCTTCATTACCTTTAGTAAATCACAATTATTTTCATATAAAGAAGAACTGTTGTAATTCTGGTCGTGTGATCATTTGTTCCACCTCCACAGGTCTAATATTCCGGTTACGATCATCAGAGTCACTGTTGGCGCCCACGATAGACTGATCCCTGGCACCACTGGGGGATACAATGTTTATGCCTCGGCCTACGCCATTCACTGGAACTACGGATTCCCTGCTTATGACATAGCTCTCATCCAGTAAGTCCAAGCGAGCTCCAGGTGATAGGAAAGTGTTTCTTGGGTTAGTTATGTTGAGACAGTTGGGAGGTGCAGGTCTCAATGCTCGAACTGTAGGTCAATTACAGAGCTGAAGGGAATTGGAGAAACATTCAATTGATCCTAATGCTCACCTTGTGGAACTGAAGTTGCTTTCTCTAGAAGCTCTTAAGAAGGCTCAGCAGAAAATCATCGTAGGTAATGACTCCCCTCTGCGTCACTCAAAGTTGGTAGACGAGCAAAAATTTGTGATATGCGATCTCTTCATATGAAGGGTGTATGCTTTCTCTCCGACAGGTTCAGGGTATGTCTTGGCAACTACCTCGCTAACGCGGGAGACAGCGACAAAGAATAATAATACACACACACACATATATGGCCCAACCCGCCCACATACACATGTATATACATACACGTCCACACACGCAAATATACATACCTATACATCTCAATGTACACATATATATACACACACACACACACACATAAACATATATACACATGTACATAATTCATACTGTCTGCCCTTATTTATTCCCATCGCCATCCCGCAAAACATGGAATAACAGCCCCCTCCCCCCTCATGTGTGCGAGGTAGCTCTAGGAAAAGACAACAAAGGCCACATTCGTTCACACTCAGTCTCTAGCTGTCATGTAATAATGCACCGAAACCACAGCTCCCTTTCCATATCCAGGCCCCACACAACTTTCCATGGTTTACCCCACACGCTTCATATGCCCTGGTTCAATCCATTGACAGCACGTCGACCCCGGTATACCACATCGTTCCAATTCACTCTATTCCTTGCACGCCTTTCACCCTCCTGCATGTTCAGGCCTCGATCACTCAAAATCTTTTTCACTCCATCATTCCACCTCCAATTTGGTCTCCCACTTCTCCTCGTCCCCTCCACATCTGGTACATATATCCTCTTGGTCAATCTTTCCTAACTCATTCTCTCCATGTGACCAAATCCCTTCAAAACACCCTCTTCTGCTCTCTCAACCACACGCTTTTTATTACCACATATATCTCTCACCCCCTCATTACCTACTAGATCAAACTACCCAACACCACATATTGTCTTCAAACATCTCATTTCCTGCACATCAATCCTCCTCCGCACAACTCTATCCATATCCCACGCCTCCCAACCAAAAAACATTGTTGGAACATCTTTTCCCTCAAACATACCCACTTTTTCTTTCCGAGATAGTGTTCTCGACTTCCACACATTCTTCAACGCCCCCAGAACTTTCGCACCCTCCCCAACCCTATGATTCACTTCCGCTTCCATGGTTCCATCCGCTGCCAAGTCCACTCCCACATATTTAAAATACTTCACTTCCTCCAGTTTTTCTCTGTTCAATCTTACCTCCCAATTGACGTGTCCCTAATCCCTACTGTACCTAATAACCTTGCTCTTATTCACATTTACTCTCAACTTTCTTCTTTCACACACTTTACCAAACTCAGTCACCAGCTTCTGCAGTTTCTCACATGAATCAGCCACCAGCGCTGTATCATCAGCGAACAACAACTGACTCACTTCCCAAGCTCTCTCATTCACAACAGACTGCATACTTGCCCCTCTTTCCAAAACTCTTGCTTTCACCTCCCTAAAAACCCTATCAATAACCAAATTAAACAACCATGGGGATATCACAAACCCCTGCCGCAAACCAACATTCAATGAGACCCAATCACTTTCCTATCGTCCTAAACGCACACATGCTTTACATCCTCGATAAAAACTTTTCACTGCTTCTAAAAACTTGCCACCCATACCATATATTCTTAATACCTTCCACAGAGCATTTCTATCAACTCTATCATATGCTTTCTCCAGATCCATAAGTGCTACATATAAATCCATTTGCTTTTCTAAGTATTTCTCACATACATTCTTCAAAGCAAACACCTGATCCACACATCTTCTACCACTTCTGAAACCACATTGCTCTTCCACAATCTGATGCTCTGTACATGCCTTCACCCTCTCAATCAATACCCTCCCATATAATTTCCCAGGAATACTCAACAAACTTATACCTCTGTAATTTGAGCACTCACTTTTATCCCCTTTGCCTTTGTGCAATGGCACTATGCAAGCATTTCGCCAATCCTCAAGCACCTCACTATGAGTCATACATACAATAAATAACCTTACCAACCAGTCAACAAAACAGTCACCCCTGTTTTAATAAATTCCACTGCAATACCATCAAAAACCCGCTGCCTTGCCGGCTTTCATCTTCCGCAAAGCTTGTACTACCTTTTCTCTGTTTACCAAATCATTCTCCCTAACCTTGCACACTTTACATACCTCCTCGACCAAAGCACCCTATATATGTCACTCTATCATCAAACACATTCAACAAACCTTCAACATACTTATTCCATCCCTTTCTCACATCACCACTATTTGTTATTACCTCCCCATTAGCCCCCTTCACTGTAGTTCCCATTTGTTCCCTTGTCTTACGCACTTTATTTACCTCCTTCCAAAGCATCTTTTTATTCTTCCTAAAATTTAATGATATTCTCTCACCTTAACGCTCATTTTCCTCTTTTTCACCTCTTGCACCTTTCTGTTGACCTCCTGCCTCTTTCTTTCATACATATCCCAGTCATTTGAATTATTTCCCTGCAAAAATCGTCCAAATGCCTCTCACTTTTTTTTCACTAATAATCTTACTTCTTCATCCCTACAATTTCTAATCTGCCCACATCCAAGGCTTCTCATGCCACAAACATCTTTTGCGCAAGTCATCACTGATTCCCCAAATACATTCCATTCCTCCCCCACTACCCTTACGTCCTTTGTTCTCACCTTTTTCTATTGTGTACTTATATTGTAATATAAGTGTACTTATATTACAATATAATATAATATAAGTGTACTTATATTATAATATTGTGTACTTCATCGCACAAGTCCTCTTCCTAAGCCCACTTACTCTCACCACTCTCTTCACTCCAACATTCTCTCTTCTTTTCTGGAAACCTCTACAAATATTTACCTTCGCCTCCACAAGATAATCAGCACATTAACATCCAAAAGTCTATCTTTCGCGCGCCTATCAATTAACACGTAAGCCAATAACGTTCTCATGCCATCTCTCCTAATTACATACGTATACTTATGTATATCTCGCTTTTTAAACCAGATATTCCCAATCACCAGTCCTTTTTCAGTACATAAATCTACAAGCTTTTCAACATATCCATTTACAACATTGAACACCCCATGTAAACAAATTATTCCCTCAACTGCCACATCACTCACCTTTGCATTCAAATCACCTATCACTTTAGCCCGGTCTCGTGCATCAAAACTACTAACACACTCACTCAGCTGCTCCCAAAACACTTGCCTCTCATGATCTTTCTTCTCATGACCAGGTGCATATGCATCAATAATCACCCATATCAATCCAGAGTTTACTTTCTTACACTCTATCACATAATCCCACCACTCCTGTTTCAGGAGTAGTGCTGCTCCTTCCCTTGCTCTTGTCCTCTCACTAACCCCTGACTTTACTCCCAAGACATTCCCAAACAAATCTTCCCCTTTACCCTTGAGCTTCGTTTCATATACACGTTTATATAAACACACACACACAAACACATATATATATATATATATTTATATATATATATATATATATATATATATATATATATATATATATATATATATATATATATATATATATATATATATATATATATATATATATATATATATATATATATATATATATATATATATATATATATATATATATATATATATATATATATATATATATATATATATATATATATATATATATATATATATATATATATATATATATATATATATATATATATATATATATATATATATATATATATATATATATATATATATATATATATATATATATATATATATATATATATATATATATATATATATATATATATATATATATATATATATATATATATATATATATATGAAGGCATGTACAGAGCATCAGATTGGGGAAGAGCAGTGTGGTTTCAGAAGTGGTAGAGGATGTGTGGATCAGGTGTTTGCTTTGAAGAATGTATGTGAGAAATACTTAGAAAAGCAAATGGATTTGTATGTAGCATTTATGGATCTGGAGTAGGCATATGATAGAGTTGATAGAGATGCTCTGTGGAAGGTATTAAGAATATATGGTGTGGGAGGCAAGTTGTTAGAAGCAGTGAAAAGTTTTTATCGAGGATGTAAGGCATGTGTACGTGGAGGAAGAGAGGAAAGTGATTGGTTCTCAGTAAATGTAGGTTTGCGGCAGGGGTGTGTGATGTCTCCATGGTTGTTTAATTTGTTTATGGATGGGGTTGTTAGGGAGGTGAATGAAAGAGCTTTGGAAAGAGCGGCAAGTATGAAGTCTGTTGGGGATGAGAGAGCTTGGGAAGTGAGTCAGTTGTTGTTCGCTGATGATACAGCGCTGGTGGCTGATTCATGTGAGAAACTGCAGAAGCTGGTGACCGAGTTTGGTAAAGTGTGTGAAAGAAGAAAGTTAAGAGTAAGTGTGAATAAGAGCAAGGTTATTAGGTACAGTAGGGTTGAGGGTCAAGTCAATTGGGAGGTGAGTTCGAATGGAGAAAAACTGGAGGAAGTGATGTGTTTTAGATATCTGGGAGTGGATCTGGCAGCGGATGGAACCATGGAAGCGGAAGTGGATCATAGGGTGGGGGAGGGGGCGAAAATTCTGGGAGCCTTGAAGAATGTGTGGAAGTCGAGAACATTATCTCGGAAAGCAAAAATGGGTATGTTTGAAGGAATAGTGGTTCCAACAATGTTGTATGGTTGCGAGGCGTAGGCTATGGATAGAGTGGTGCGCAGGAGGATGGATGTGCTGGAAATGAGATGTTTAAGGACAATGTGTGGTGTGAGGTGGTTTGATCGAGTAAGTAACGTAAGGGTAAGAGAGATGTGTGGAAATAAAAAGAGCGTGGTTGAGAGAGCAGAAGAGGGTGTTTTGAGATGGTTTGGGCACATGGAGAGAATGAGTGAGGAAAGATTGACCAAAAGGATATATGTATCGGAGGTGGAGGGAACGAGGAGAAGAGGGAGACCAAATTGGAGGTGGAAAGATGGAGTGAAGAAGATTTTGTATGATCGGGGCCTGAACATGCAGGAGGGTGAAAGGAGAGCAAGGAATAGAGTGAATTGGAGCGATGTGGTATACCGGGGTTGACGTGCTGTCAGTGGATTGAATCAGGGCATGTGAAGCGTCTGGGGTAAACCATGGAAAGCTGTGCAGGTATGTATATTTGCGTGTGTGGACGTATGTATATACATGTGTATGGGGGTGGGTTGGGCCATTTCTTTCGTCTGTTTTCTTGCGCTACCTCGCAAACGCGGGAGACAGCGACAAAGCAAAAAAAAAAAAAAATATATATATATATATATATATATATATATATATATATATATATTTATTTATCTATTTATTTTGCTTTGTCGCTGTCTCCCGCGTTTGCGAGGTAGCGCAAGGAAACAGACGAAAGAAATGGCCCAACCCACCCCCATACACAATGTATATACATACACGTCCACACACGCAAATATACATACCTATACATCTCAATGTACACATATATACACACACACAAACACACACATATATACCCATGCACACAATTCACACTGCCTGCCTTTATTCATTCCCATCGCCATCTCGCCACACATGGAATACCATCCCCCTCCCCCCTCATGTGTGCGAGGTAGCACTAGGAAAAGACAACAAAGGCCCCATTCGTTCACATTCAGTCTCTAGCTGTCATGCAATAATGCCCGTAACCACAGCTCCCTTTCCACATCCAGGCACCACACAACTTTCCATGGTTTACCCCAGACGCTTCACATGCCCTGATTCAATCCACTTACAGCACGTCAACCCCGGTATACCACATCGATCCAATTCATTCTATTCTTGCCCTCCTTTCACCCTCCTGCATGTTCAGGCCCCGATCACACAACATCTTTTTCACTCCATCTTTCCACCGCTAATTTGGTCTCCCACTTCTCTCGTTCCCTCCACCTCCGACACATATATCCTCTTGGTCAATCTTTCCCCATTCATTCTCTCCATGTGCCCAAACCATTTCAAAAACCCTCTTCTGCTCTCTCAACCACGCTCTTTTTATTTCCACACATCTCTCTTACCCTTACATTACTTACTCGATCAAACCACCTCACTCCACACATTGTCCTCAAGCATCTCATTTCCAGCACATCCACCCTCCTGCGCACAACTCTATCCATAGCCCATGCCTCGCAACCATACAACATTGTTGTATATATATATATATATATATATATATATATATATACATATATTATTTTTTTATTATACTTTGTCGCTGTCTCCCGCGTTTGCGAGGTAGCGCAAGGAAACAGACGAAAGAAATGGCCCAACCCACCCCCATACACATGCATATACATACGTCCACACACGCAAATATACATACCTATACAGCTTTCCATGGTTTACCCCAGACGCTTCACATGCCTTGATTCAATCCACTGACAGCACGTCAACCCCGGTATACAACATCGCTCCAATTCACTCTATTCCTTGCCCTCCTTTCACCCTCCTGCATGTTCAGGCCCCGATCACACAAAATCTTTTTCACTCCATCTTTCCACCTCCAATTTGGTCTCCCTCTTCTCCTCGTTCCCTCTACCTCCGACACATATATGCTCTTGGTCAATCTTTCCTCACTCATTCTCACCATGTGCCCAAACCACTTCAAAACACCCTCTTCTGCTCTCTCAACCACGCTCTTTTTATTTCCACACATCTCTCTTACCCTTACGTTACTCACTCGATCAAACCACCTCACACCACATATTGTCCTCAAACATCTCATTTCCAGCACATCCATCCTCCTGCGCACAACTCTATTCATAGCCCACGCCTCGCAACCATACAACATTGTTGGAACCACTATTCCTTCAAACATACCCATTTTTGCTTTCCGAGATAATGTTCTCGACTTCCACACATTCTTCAAGGCCCCCAGAATTTTCGCCCCCTCTCCCACCCTATGATTCACTTCCGCTTCCATGGTTCCATCCGCTGCCAGATCCACTCCCAGATATCTAAAACACTTCACTTCCTCCAGTTTTTCTCCATTCAAACTCACCTCCCAATTGACTTGACCCTCAACCCTACTGTACCTAATAACCTTGCTCTTATTCACATTTACCCTTAACTTTCTTCTTCCACTCACTCTACCAAACTCAGTCACCAGCTTCTGCAGTTTCTCAAATGAATCAGCCACCAGCGCTGTATCATCAGCGAACAACAACTGACTCACTTCCCAAGCTCTCTCATCCCCAACAGACTTCATACTTGCCCCTCTTTCCAAAACTCTTGCATTTACCTCCCTAACAACCCCATCCAGAAACAAATCAAACAACCATGGAGACATCACACACCCCTGCCGCAAACCTACATTCACTGAGAACCAATCACTTTCCTCTCTTCCTACACGTACACATGCCTTACATCCTCGATAAAAACTTTTCACTGCTTCTAACAACTTTCCTCCCACACCATATATTCTTAATACCTCCCACAGAGCATCTCTATCAACTTTATCATATGCCTTCTCCAGATCCATAAATGCTACATACAAATCCATTTGCTTTTCTAAGTATTTCTCACATACATTCTTCAAAGCAAACACCTGATCCACGCATCCTCTACCACTTCTGAAACCACACTGCTCTTCCCCAATCTGATGCTCTGTACATGCCTTCACCCTCTCAGTCAATACCCTCCCATATAATTTGCCAGGAATACTCAACAAACTTATACCTCTATATATATATATATATATATATATATATATATATATATATATATATATATATATATATATATATATATATATATATATATATATATATATATATATATATATATATATATATATATATATATATATATATATATATATATATATATATATATATATATATATATATATATATATATATATATATATATATATATATATATATATATGTTTCTGAGTCCACGGGGAAAATGAAACACGATAAGTTCCCAAGTGTACTTTCGTGTAATAATCTCATCTTCATGCGAGACACATGAGACAAATATAAGAGTCAGTTGATATAGAACTAAGAGATGTAGCTAGGACACCATTTGGTAAGCATGCGATTCTCCAAGACAGACTGCGAGCTTATCATAAACTTATTATTTTGTAAATTTATCAGCAATAAAGTAATATAATCTGTATCCACCAATACTGATATTATGGTTATAATTCTTTGTGTATCTAACAATAGAAGATTCAATGATATTTCTCGTCGTAATAGAGTTAGAGTTAATAACTGAGATGGCATTCTTCCAGTGAATACAATGATCATAGTTTTTAACGTGACTAAAAATGGCGTTTGATTTTTGTCCCGTTCTTATATTGGCTTATGCATGTCTGGAAATGAGGTACCTGTCAAAAACAGAAATGTCAGCCGACATAGAGGCACTGCATCACCAAAGATACGTTTCATCACCACTGACACCGCACAACACATTACCACTAGAGTCGTGGCTACAAAAGAGAGAATTACCATCAAACAAGAAATCATCATAAGCGCTAATACTTTTTTTGATACACTCATGCACTACAAATATAGCTACATCAGGGACGTTCCGCTTCTAAGGCAACAACCGTGAACAGAATTCATGTTCTTTTCTCTCTGGTTGACCTAATCTGACCTTGCAGCCTGCAGCAGCCTTTGACCCTCTCCCGGACTGTAATGCCTGTATGTCTACCGCCAAGTTCCTGGGTGAAAGATGACTTTGTTAATGAAGTTATCACAGTCAGCGGCTGGGGCCGCACGGAAGAAGGTAAGGTTACGAGTGTGATGTTGACAACAGGGTGTTGTCAAGTAATGAAGGGTTATGCCCTTTATCAGGCGGACAAAGGTGAGTGTTCAGATTACAGAGGTATAAATCTGATGAGAGTACTTGGTAAATTGTATGGGAGAGTTGTGATCGAGAGGGTAATGGCATATATACAGCATCAGATTGCGGAGGAACAGAATGGTTTTAGGAGTGGTGGATGATGTGTGTATCAGATGTCTGGTTTAATGCAAGTGTATTAGGAAGAACAACAGAGGTACTTGTATTAGCATCTTTAGGTTTGGAGTCAGCATATGATAAGGGGTTGGACAGAGACATCTTGTGAAAGGTTTTACAAATATATAGTGTGCGAGGAGAGGTAATAGAAACAATGAGAATTTTGATCAAGAGTGTAAGGCGTGTGTACGAGCAGGTACAAAGGAGAGTGAATCTTTCCCGGTGAAGGATGGTTTGTGGAAGGGATGTGGGATGTTACCATGGCTGTTTCATATGGCTATGGATGGGATGGAGTGGGATGTTAATGCAAGAATCTCAGAGGTCAGGTGGTCTGGGGAAGTAAGTCAATTATTGATTGCTGATGACACATCGCTGGTAAGAGATTCGAATGAGAAATTGTAGACACTGGTATCGAGTTCTGGAGAGTGTGTGAAAGGAAGACTTTGAGAGTAAATGTGAATGAAAACAAAGCTTTTACGGGTAGTAGCGAAAGGGGAGAGTTTAGTTGAGGTGCAAGTGAAAATGGTGAACATATGGAGGACTCCACCTGCTTAATGTTACACCCCAAGTGAAAAGTCACCTTTATCGAGAATGTATCTTCTTCATTTAACGAAACAGTAGTCTCGTCTAAGAAACTATCTCTTCTGAGGATTCGATCCTCTCCCTGCTACTGAGTGCAGCGCAGCCTTGAAGCTGCAGGACCCGGTGGACCAGTGAGAAAGCGAATCTTTCAGTCATCTAATAATGATAACAATGATAATATTGATAGTAATGATAATATGTAATGATAAAAGAAATAGTAATAACATTACTATTGATAACAATAACGATATTAATGATAATACTAACTATTGAAATAATAATTATAGTAATAATAAAATAGATAGTAATAATAATAATAATGATAATAATAATAATAATAATAATAATAATAATAATAATAATAATAATAATAATAATAATAACAATAATAATAATAATAATGATAATGATAATTATAACAATTGTAATAATAATATTAATAATAATAATAATAATAATAATAATAATAATAATAATAATAATAATAATAAAAATAATAATAATAATAATAATATTAATGATAATAATAATAATTATAATATGTATGTATGTGTATGTGTATGTGTGTGTGTGTGTGTATGTGCGTATGTATGTGCGTGTATATATATATATATGTATATATATATTTATATATATATTATCCCTGGGGATAGGGGTGAAAGAATACTTCCCACGCATTCCTCGCGTGTCGTAGAAGGTGACTAGAGGGGACGGGAGCGGGGGGCCAGAAATCCTCCCTCCTTGTATTTTTTAACTTTCTAAAATGGGAAACAGAAGAAGGAGTTACGCGGGGAGTGCTCATCCTCCTCGAAGGCTCAGACTGGGGTATCTAAATGTGTGTGGATGTAACCAAGATGTGAAAAAAGGAGAGATAGGTAGTATGTTTGAGGAAAGGAACCTGGATGTTTTGGCTCTGAGTGAAACGAAGCTCAAGGGTAAAGGGGAAGAGTGGTTTGGGAATGTCTTGGGAGTAAAGTCAGGGGTTAGTGAGAGGACAAGAGCAAGGGAAGGAGTAGCAGTACTCCTGAAACAGGAGTTGTGGGAGTATGTGATAGAATGTAAGAAAGTAAATTCTCGATTAATATGGGTAAAACTGAAAGTTGATGGAGAGAGATGGGTGATTATTGATGCATATGCACCTGGGCATGAGAAGAAAGATCATGAGAGTCAAGTGTTTTGGGAGCAGCTGAATGAGTGTGTTAGTGGTTTTGATGCACGAGACCGGGTTATAGTGATGGGTGATTTGAATGCAAAGGCGAGTAATGTGGCAGTTGAGGGAATAATTGGTATACATGGGGTGTTCAGTGTTGTAAATGGAAATGGTGAAGAGCTTGTAGATTTATGTGATGAAAAAGGATTGGTGATTGGGAATACCAGGTTTAAAAAGCGAGATATACATAAGTATACGTATGTAAGTAGGAGAGATGGCCAGAGAGCGTTATTGGATTACGTGTTAATTGACAGGCGCGCGAAAGAGAGACTTTTGAATGTTAATGTGCTGAGAGGTGCAACTGGAGGGATGTCTGATCATTATCTTGTGGAGGCTAAGGTGAAGATTTGTATGGGTTTTCAGAAAAGAAGAGTGAATGTTGGGGTGAAGAGGGTGGTGAGAGTAAGTGAGCTTGGGAAGGAGACTTGTGTGAGAAAGTACCAGGAGAGACTGAGTACAGAATGGAAAGAGGTGAGAACAATGGAAGTAAGGGGAGTGGGGGAGGAATGGGATGTATTTAGGGAATCAGTGATGGACTGCGCAAAAGATGCTTGTGGCATGAGAAGAGTGGGAGGTGGGTTGATTAGAAAGGGTAGTGAGTGGTGGGATGAAGAAGTAAGATTATTAGTGAAAGAGAAGAGAGAGGCATTTGGACGATTTTTGCAGGGAAAAAATGCAATTGAGTGGGAGATGTATAAAAGAAAGAGACAGGAGGTCAAGAGAAAGGTGGAAGAGGTGAAAAAGAGGGCAAATGAGGGTTGGGGTGAGAGAGTATCATTAAATTCTAGGGAGAATAAAAAGATGTTCTGGAAGGAGGTAATTAAAGTGCGTAAGACAAGGGAGTAAATGGGAACTTCAGTGAAGGGTGCAAATGGGGAGGTGATAACAAGTAGTGGTGATGTGAGGAGATGGAGTGAGTATTTTGAAGGTTTGTTAAATGTGTTTGATGATAGAGTGGCAGATATAGGGTGTTTTGGTCGAGGTGGTGTGCAAAGTGAGAGGGTTAGGGAAAATGATTTGGTAAACAGAGAAGAGGTAGTAAAAGCTTTGCGGAAGATGAAAGCCGGCAAGGCAGCAGGTTTGGATGGTATTGCAGTGGAATTTATTAAAAAAGGGGGTGACTGTATTATTGACTGGTTGGTAAGGTTATTTAATGTATGTATGACTCATGGTGAGGTGCCTGAGGATTGGCGGAATGCGTGCATAGTGCCATTGTACAAAGGCAAAGGGGATAAGAGTGAGTGCTCAAATTACAGAGGTATAAGTTTGCTGAGTATTCCTGGTAAATTATATAGGAGGGTATTGATTGAGAGGGTGAAGGCATGTACAGAGCATCAGATTGGGGAAGAGCAGTGTGGTTTCAGAAGTGGTAGAGGATGTGTGGATCAGGTGTTTGCTTTGAAGAATGTATGTGAGAAATACTTAGAAAAGCAAATGGATTTGTATGTAGCATTTATGGATCTGGAGAAGGCATATGATAGAGTTGATAGAGATGCTCTGTGGAAGGTATTAAGAATATATGGTGTGGGAGGGAAGTTGTTAGAAGCAGTGAAAAGTTTTTATCGAGGATGTAAGGCATGTGTACGTGTAGGAAGAGAGGAAAGTGATTGGTTCTCAGTAAATGTAGTTTTGCGGCACGGGTGTGTGATGTCTCCATGGTTGTTTAATTTGTTTATGGATGGGGTTGTTAGGGAGGTGAATGCAAGAGTTTTGGAAAGAGCGGCAAGTGTGAAGTCTGTTGGGGATGAGAGAGCTTGGTAAGTGAGTCAGTTGTTGTTCGCTGATGATACAGCGCTGGTGGCTGATTCATGTGAGAAACTGCAGAAGCTGGTGACGGAGTTTGGTAAAGTGTGTGAAAGAAGAAAGTTAAGAGTAATTGTGAATAAGAGCAAGGTTATTAGGTACAGTAGGGTTGAGGGTCAAGTCAATTGGGAGGTAAGTTTGAATGGAGAAAAACTGGAGGAAGTAAAGTGTTTTAGATATCTGGGAGTGGATCTGGCAGCGGAAGGAACCATGGAAGCGGAAGTGGATCATAGGGTGGGGGAGGGCGCGAAAATCCTGGGAGCCTTGAAGAATGTGTGGAAGTCAAGAACATTATCTCGGAAAGCAAAAATGGGTATGTTTGAAGGAATAGTGGTTCCAACAATGTTGTATGGTTGCGAGGCGTGGGCTATGGATAGAGTTGTGCGCAGGAGGATGGATGTGCTGGAAATGAGATGCTTGAGGACAATGTGTGGTGTGAGTTGGTTTGATCGAGTAAGTAACGTAAGGGTAAGAGAGATGTGTGGAAATAAAAAGAGCGTGGTTGAGAGAGCAGAAGAGGGTGTTTTGAAATGGTTTGGGCACATGGAGAGAATGAGTGAGGAAAGATTGACCAAGAGGATATATGTGTCGGAGGTGGAGGGAACGAGGAGAAGAGGGAGACCAAATTGGAGGTGGAAAGATGGAGTGAAAAAGATTTTGTGTGATCGGGGCCTGAACATGCAGGAGGGTGTAAGGAGGGCAAGGAATAGAGTGAATTGGAGCGATGTGGTATACAGGGGTTGACGTGCTGTCAGTGGAGTGAATCAAGGCATGTGAGGCGTCTGGGGTGGACCATGGAAAGCTGTGTAGGTATGTATACACGTGTGTGGACATGTGTATGTACATGTGTATGGGGGGGGGGTTGGGCCATTTCTTTCGTCTGTTTCCTTGCGCTACCTCGCAAACGCGGGAGACAGCGACAAAGTATAAAAAAAAAAAAAAAAAAAAAAAAAAAAAAAAAATAATAATAATGATAATAATAGTGATAATAATAATGATAATAATAATAATAATAATAATAATAATAATAATAATAATAATAATAATAATAACAATGATAATAATGATAATGATAATAATAATGATAATAATAATAATGATAATAATAATGATAATAATAATTATAATAATAATGATAATAATAATGATAATAATCATAACAGTAATGATAATGATAATGATAATAATAATGACAATACTAATAATAATACTACTGCTACTACTACTACTAATAATAATAATGATAATAATAGTGATAATAATAATGATAATGATAATAATAATAATGATAATAATAATAACAATAATGATAATGATAATGATAATAATAATGATAATAATAATAATAATGATGATAGTTATATTAATGATAATGATAATGATAATAATAATAATAATAATAATAATAATAATAATAATAATAATAATAATAATAATAATAATAATAATGATAATAATAATAATAATAATAATAATGATAATAATAATACTAATGATAATAATAATAGTAATATTAATAATGATAATAATAATAATAACTAATATTGATAATGATAATAATAATAATGATAATAATGATAGTAATAATAATAATGATAATAATAATAATAACAATAATAATAATAATAATGATAATGTTAATAATAATGATATTAATGATAATGATAACAATGATAATGATGATCATGTTCATTGATTTATTTATATATCATACTTTTTCGCTGTCTCCCGCGTTAGCGAAGTAGCGCAAGGAAACAGACGAGAGAATAGTCCAACCCACCCACATACACATGTATATACATACACGTCCAGACACGCACATATACATACCTATACATGTCAACGTATACATATATATACACACACAAATATATACATATATACATATGTACATAATTCATACTGTCTGCCCTTATTCATTTCGTCGCCACCACACCGCACATGAAATGACAAACCCCATCCCCACGCATTTGCGAGAGGTAGCGCTAAGAAAAGACAACATAGGCCACATTCGTTCACACTCAGTCTCTAGCTGTCATTTATAATGCACTGAAACCACAGCTTCATTTCCACATCCAGGCCCCACAAAACTTTCCATGGTTTACCCCAAACGCTTCATATGCCCTGGTTCAGTCCATTACCCTTTCATTACTTACTCGATCAAACCACCTCACACAACATATTGTCGTCAAACATTCATTTCCAGCACATCCACACTCCTCCGCACAACTCTATCTATAACCCACGCCTCGCAACTATATAACATTGTTGGAGCCACTATTCCTTCAAACATACCCATTTTTGCTTTCCAAGATAAAGTTCTCGACTTCCACACATTTTCCAACGTTTCCAGAACTTTCGCCCACTCCCCCATCCTATGATTCATTTCCGCTTCCATACCTCCCAGTTGTCATGTCCCTCAACCCTACTGTACCCAATAACCTTACTCCTATTCACATTTACTCTGAGCTTTCTTGTTTCACACACTTTACCAAACACAGTCACCAGCTTCTGCAGTTTCTTACCTGAATCAGCCACCAGCGCTGTATCATCAGTGAACAACAACTGACTCACTTCCCAAGCTCTCTCATCCACAACAGACTGCATACTTGTCCACTTCCAAAACTATTGCACTGACGTCCCTAACAACTCCATCGATAAACAAATTAAACAACCATGGAGACATCACGCACCCCTACCGAAACCAACATTCACCGAAAACCAATCACTTTTCTCTCTTCCTACGCGTACACATACCTTACATCCTCGATAAAATCTTTTCACTGCTTCAACAACCTACCCCCCACACCATATATTCTTTTTACCTTTCACAGGGTATCTCTATCAAGTTTGTCTTATGCCTCCTCCAGATCCATAAATGCTAAATACAAATCTATTTGCTTTTCTAAGTATTTCTCACATACATTTTTCAAAGCAAACACCTGATCCACACATCCTCTACCACTTCTGAAACCACGCTGCTCTTCCCCAATCTGATGCTTTGTACATGCCTTCACCCTCCCAGTCACTACCCAACAAATTTATACCTCTGTAATTTGAGCACTCATGTTTTGGAAGGAGGTAAATAAATTGCGTAAGACAAGGGAACAAATGGGAACATCAGCGAAGGGGGCTAATGGGGAGGTGATAACAAGTAGTGGAGATGTGAGAAGGAGATGGAATGAGTATTTTGAAGGTTTGTTGAATGTGTTTGATGATAGAGTGGCATATATAGGATGTTTTGGTCGAGGTGGTGTGCAAAGTGAGAGGGTTAGGGGAGAATGATTTGGTAAACAGAGAAGAGATAATAAAAGCTTTGCGGAAGATGAAAGCCAGCAAGTCAGCGGGTTTGAATGGTATTGCAGTGGAATTTATTAAAAAAGGGGGTGACTGTATTGTTGACTGGTTGGTAAGGTTATTTAATGTATGTATGACTCATTGTGAGTTGCTTGAGGACTGGCGGAATGATAATCATAATGATAATAATAATGATGATGATAATAATGATGATATTAATGATAATAATAATAATGATAAAGATAATGATAATAACAATAATAATGATAATAATAAAGGTAATGATAGTAACAATGAAAATAAGAATAATGACAATAGTAGTAATATTATTTACATTGATAATAATAACTAACAATGATGATAATAATATTGATAATAATAATAATGATAATGATAATAAGAAAATAATAATGATATTGATAATAATAATTATACTACTAATAATAATAATGATCGTAATGTTAATAATAGTAATAATGATAATGACAAAAGTATAATAATAGTGATAGTAATACCTTGCACATATAATTTGCAGTCATTTGAATGTAGAACAGGTAAACATTTCTTCATCCCATAAAGTGAATTATCACTATGCGCATCAATGGCCGATATCAGTCGTCATGTTGTGTCCCTTTTATGTCCAGGTACGGCACCGAGAAACTTAAGAGACATTGAGACGAAGGGAGTTTCCTTAAGTACGTGCAGGTCAGTCTATGGCCAAGGACTCTCCGACACGGTCCTCTGCACCGACGGCACCAAGTTGAGGAAAGTTTGTTATGTAAGTCCTTTTCTTTTTTTCCAACATTAACAAATTCCTTAGTAGATCTACCGTAATCTCTATTGATCTTCGAACAGGAGTATCTTATGTGTTGACTTCCTAATGAATTTTATTTGTGTACTGACCTTCCATCTGACCAGCAGGGTAGTATTGTCCTCTTACCATATGTACTGACCTCCAGCTTGATGCACATTATGTATTGATTCCTGACCGAAGCACCTTCTAGTTGACCTCTCAAATGATCTCCGTTTGATGATGTATCACGTGACCTACACTGTGTGTTGACATCCCACGTCACTGTGCGTTGATGTCACAGTTTGTGTGACATGTGTTTGACCTATAATTTGTGAAGTGCTCCCCTAAGATAGTACGGTATGTATGGTGATCTTCTTGATAATGTGTTAGTGAGGAGACCAATCATATGATGCACTACGTGTGGCAACCTAACAAATGGTGCGCTGAGTCTGTGACCTCCTCTATGGTCCGGTAGTGATCTTCCAGGTGGTGTACTATTTCTAGGAATCTTCCATTTGGCTTACTATGCATGATGACCTACCAGAGGGGTCCACCGTGCTTCATGATCTCCAAGATGGTAAAATATGTTTGGTAACCTTCAATACGGTGCATTATGTGTGGTGACGTAACAGATGGTTACCTTCTAGTAGGCCTGTCTACCATATTTAGTGACCTTCCAGATGGTGCACTGTGTGGTGACCTTTCAGTGGGTTCGACTGAAACGGTAACCTCCCTGATGGCGCACTATATGTTGACCTTCCAATAGGTCCTCCTTGCATAGTGAAATCCCAGATGGTGCACTGTGTCGTGACTTTCCAGTAGGCCCATTTTGTGGTACTCTTCAAGATGGTGTTCTTTGTGCTGACCTATGAGATGTTGCACTGAACGGTAGCCTTCCAGTCGGCCGTCTTGAGTGGTGACCTCTCAGATGGTGCACTCTGTGGTGACCTTCCAGTAAGCTCGTCTTGTGCAGAAACCTCCCAGATGGTGCACTTTGTGCTAACCTTGCAGTAGGCCCGACTTGTGTGGTAATCTCCCAGATGGTGCAATGTGTGGTGACCTGCCAGTAGGCCCGCCTTAGTTTGTAACCTCCTAGATGGTGCCCTGTGTGGTAACCTTCCAGTTGGCTCGCCTTGTACAGTGACCTCTGAAAGACTTCATTATGTGTCTTGACCTGCCAATAAGCCGGTCTTGTTTAGTGAACTCACAGATGGTGCATTCTTTGGTGGCTATATGTAAAGTACTATCTGTGGTATCCTCATACTTGATGCATTGTTCGGCAACCTAACAGTTGGCGCAATATGTGGTGCACTATGTAGTGACCTGGGAGATGGTGCACTCTGCAGTGACTTTCCACGAAGGAAACTCTGTGGTGACCTTTCGGATGGCTCAATATGTGTAGTAACCTTCCAGATGATGCACCATGCGTAGTGACCTTTCACATAGTGCACCTTATATGGTGACCTCCTACTTGGTGAACTATGTGTGGTAATCTTTCAGATGGTGCACTGTGTGTAGACCTTCCATACGGTGCAATATGTAAAATGACATTCAATTAGGACTGCCTTGCGTACTGACCTTCCAGGTGGTGCACGGCGTGGTGACCCCCTAGTGAGCCTACGCTTCATGGTAACCTCCGAGATGGTGCAGTGTCTGGTGACCTTCCAGTAGGTCCGCTTTGTCTGGTAACCTCCCAAATGATGCATTGTGTAGTATCCTTGTCGATGACCCGCCATGTATGGTGACCTCCCAGATGGTGCATTGTATGGTGACCTTTCAGTAGACCCGCCTTGTGTAATGACATTCCAGATGGTGCATTATGTGTCGTAACCTTCCAAAAGGCCGATCCTGTTTACTGATCTCCCAGATGGTGAATTGTTTGGCACCCTTCCTCGTAGTGTACCATCTGTGGTGACCTCACAGTTCTCGCATTGTTTAGCAATGTAACATACGATTTTTCAATGTCTGTTTGTGTGGTGACTTCTCAGGTGGTACATTCTATAACCATTTAACAGATAGTGTACTATGTGTGGTGACCTTCCAGATGGTGCACTGTGTGGTGACCATCTAGTAGGCCAACCCCGTGAGGTAACCTCCCAGAAGGTGCACAGTGTGGTAACCTTCCAGTAAGGCCGCCTTGTTTGGTGGCCTCTTAGATGAATTGTTTGTTAACCTTTCTTGTGGTGTACGTACTTTGAGTTGGCCTCCCAAATGGTGCGCTGTGTGGTGACCTCCCTGAAGATGTACGGTGTGATGACTTCCCAGATGGTGCGCTGTGTGGTGACCTTCCTGATGATGTACGGTGTGATGACTTCCCAGATGGTGCGCTGTGTGGTGACCTTCCTGAAGATGTACCGTGTGGTAACCTTCCAGATGGTCCACTATGTGTATTGGCTTTCCAGTAGGTCTGCCTTCTATGGTGAAATACCAGGTGTTGCACTGTGTTGCGACTTTCCAATAGGCCCATCTTATGTGGTAATCTCCCAGATGATGCACTGTGTGGTGATCTCGCAGCTTTGCGTGGTAACCCCACAGTTGGTGCATTGTGTGGTGACCTTTTAGTAGACCTACTATCCGTGGTAACTTCGTAGCTGATCTACAGTATGTGTACTCCAACATATCTCATTATCATCTTTATTTTCTTTCCTTTCCAAACATCCACTTTTATGTTTACTACTGCCTCCTCTCTCCTCATCACAGGGTGACTCAGGCGGACCAGCCATGATAGAGAGGAATAGACGAATGTATCAGGTGGGTGTGGTCAGCTTCACCGGGTCCTGCTCCTCAACACGACCCGACGGACATTGTCGCGTCGCCCGCATGGTTGGCTGGATATGGTTTTTCCTTGGTTATTCCTTTTAAAAATAAGAGACACCTGATTTAGACAGTCAATACCATTCAACCAAATGATGATGGATTTTTTTTCATTTTCTATCTCACATTTTGAGTGAACTTTTCACCGTAAGACATTTTGAAATGTCGAATATGTATTCAAATTTGTCTTTTATGAACTTGTAAATGTCTTTCCTTCTACCGAACTAGTTTCACCATGTTTGTGGACACAATGTAAAGTGCAATGAAAGCGGCAAAGTTGTCACTGAGTTTTTGTCGATCCCATGATGGAGATGATAGGACCAGTGGCCAGCAGTAGCTACTAGCCTTCAGTATTGGCCAGCCAGTAGCCACCTCCCTGACTCTCCTGGCCAACAAGCAGCCATCGTCCAAAATATGCTACCCAGCCAAGAGCCAATCCTGGCCAGCCAAGAGCCATTTCATCGCCAAAATAATACAACCACCGTGAAAATATAGTAATCGTGATCATATTGCCACTATGAAACTGAAACTACCATTCAATATAGTCACCATGACAATAAATCCACGATGACAATATAGTCACTATTGCAGTATAGACACCATGACAAAGTAGTCACTGTAACAATATAGGCACCATAACAATAGTCACCATGAAAATATAGTCACTGACAGAATATAAGCATCAACAAAATACAGTCATCACAACAATACATCCATCATTACAATATAGTTACCTTAATAATTTACACACCTTGACAATGTAGTTACCATGACATTATAGAAAACATGAAAATATAACCATCATAATAATAAATCCATCACGATACTATGGTCTTAATTACAATAAAGGAAGCATGACAATATAGGCACTATGACAATATGTTTATGAGTTTCCTTGGGAAAGACATACAACAGAAGGCCTGATGGGTCCACGAATGGGTTGTCTCAATAAAAGAAAAAACTGGAGTTTAACTTAGCAAGAAAATGTATTTCCGCTCCATAGTTTTACAAGCTACTACACTCCCCTCTACTGCACATTAGCCTTATACTGTCCCCTTTACGGTTGTCGTTTATACAGTTCATTTCTGGCGTTTTTCTCAGATTATACCTGACTTTATGAAATATTCATCTAAACGACTTTTGAAGACATATATAGTCTTAACATTCACTACGTCTGACGGTAACTTATTCCAGTGCTCAACACACCCATATGAAAAGAAGTGTTATTCCAATGTCCATACTACATCTTTTAGCTTTGAGTTTTATTCTTTTTGTCCTTGTTACCGTATTTTCTTGTATTTCGAGATGTTCGAGATTTCTGTTATCGAACTAGTTTAGAATTTTCAACGCTTGAATTAAGTCGCCTTGAAGTCTACGTTTTTTTTAAGGAAAAGAGAACCAATCGTTTTAGCCTGTCCTCGTATGCTAGATTTCTAAAGGATGGAATCAATTTTGTCGTACGTCTTTGTACTTGCTTTAATCTTTCCACGTCTTTTTATAGTTTGGGGGCTAAAACTGGACTGCATATTCGAGGTGTCGTCTTGCTAGAGAATTTCAGTGTGAGAATTGTTTCTGGTGTCTTGTAATCTATGTTCCTGGTTGTGAAACCTAACATTTGGTTTCCTTTTTTACAGATTCTTGCTAATGACAACTCCAATGTCTTTTTCTTCATTTATCTTATCAGAGATATTCCGTATAATTTGTAGTCGTAACGTATATTCTTGTCTTCAAAGTGCAGAACTTTACATTTGTCTGACCACTCTGCTAGTAAGATAAGATAGCTTTGAATCATTTTGCAATCCCTCCTGTTTACAGCTATACCTCCTAGTTTAGCATCGTCAGCAAATTTGAAGATAGATCTTAGATAGATATAGATAGAGATAGATCTTAGATATAAGACCGAGTTCAAGGTCATTAATGTATACCATGAAAAGATTGGGGCCTAGGACAGACCCATGTGGCACACCACTCAATACGTTTAGCCAATCTGAGACTTTGCCATTTAGTACTGCACGCTGCTTTCTTCTGGTAAGCCAGTCTCTGATCCACGTACAGAGTTATTCACCGATTCCGTGTGTTTTGAGTTTAAGTAAAAGTCTCTTGTGAGGTACTTTATCGAAATCCTTTTGGAAATCTAAACATATAAAATCAGACTGTTCTTTCTCGTCACAATTTTGATAGATAACATTGAAAATACCAGCAAATTCGTCAGACAGGATCTTCTCTTGAGGAAAGCGTGTTGGTTGTCCGATATAATTTTGTGATCTCTAGAAACATGACAATTTTTGCCCGTATTATTTTTTTTCAATCGTTTACCTAACAACGACTTAATATAGGTACTTTGATAATACAGCCAAAAAGACGATATAGTTACTATAAAAATTCAGTCACCATGACAATAGAATTACCAGGACAATGTTTTCATCAACACATTATAACCAACGAGACAATATAGCCGCAATGGCAATATGGCCACCATGACAATGTACCCAACTTAGCAATATAGCAATATAGCAACCATAGAAATATAGTCACCAAGACAATAAAGCCACCTTGACATTATATCGAATATGGCAAAATAGCCACATAAAATAGTAGTCGCCACAATAATATGATCAACATGACATTATATGCAATACGACAATATGGTCAATATTAAAATATAGAAAACATGACAATGTAGTCAACATTGCAATGTATTCACCATGATAAAGTCATCTCGATACTACAGCCACTATGACAATATAGAAACTATGATAATATTGCCGTATTGACACTATACCTACAATGACAACATAGTCACGATGACAATTTAGCCACAATAATGATATCACCTCCATTACAGTATAGTCTACAAAACCCAATCTCTCTGTCGAAAAATCTCCTCACAACTCTTGTCTATACTTTGGCGGTTCCATAACTCTACCTCTTGACTAAATGAACATACATGGTATTACCGTAATATCCACTCTTTCTTGGAAACCCACATTACGGGAATTGCTAAGCCTATATCTAAGAAACTGGGCGTCCTGTTTAGATATCGAAACTTCTGAACAGTTGCGCCGTTTATACAAGGGATTGATTCGTCCTTGTAATGAGTTCTGCTCTCACATTTGGGGTGGTTATAGCTCTGCATCATTATTTGACAAAACTGAGTTTAAAACAGTCCGACTTATGAACTGCCCCAGGTTAACTTCCACACTTGACCTCCCTTGCCCTACGCCGCAATATTGGTTCATTTTTCCTCCTCTTTTGTTTTTGTTTTTGGAAGCTGGCTGCTCGTGTGCCTACATCACTAGCTAGACCACCCAACACTTGGCAAGTTGCTGCGTCATATGATTATTCTGTAACCATGGGCAACTCAATCTTGGGCCGTTTTGTTAACTGCTTCTTTCCCTGTACGTCGAAGCTTTGGAACTCTCTACTTTCTCGTGTCTTTCCCAACAGGTATGACCTGGCACACTTCAAAAGACAGGATTTTCACTAACTACAAAATTTGTAAATACTTCCCTTTGACTTTTCTTTTTTCCGTTTTGTAATTCTCTCTATATTTCACTTAAGGCCCGTCCTTGATGTGGACTTTTGCCCGTGAATAAAGCTTTCAACATTTTTGATCTTGTCCACACAAGTGACACAAACTTAATCAACTCTTGCGAAGTAGGCAAGAGTTTGTAAAACAGTTATCAAAGTTTGATTAGATTAGAGATAGATTTAGATTTTGAAATAAATGACAACAGACTCTTAATCCCAGATTACAGGCGAGCAAATTTTGAAAACGTTAGCTACGAAATTCGCAACACCAATTGGACAAAACTTCTTGACGTTTACACAGTAGAGAAAAGTGGAAGAATTCTAAAAACACTTTACACGAGATTCATATAAGCAAATTTCACGAATTACGATGAGAACTTGCAATAAAACGCATCATAGATAAATAGGAAAATAAAAGGACGAAAAAGAAATAGAAGAATAAAACGACATATAAGAAATACAAATCAATGGGAACCGATGAAAATCACCAGGAATTAATCTAAATCCAAAGAGAGTGTTAGGTCATATGACGGAGTAAAAGAGGGGAAGTAAAAAAATCAATGACCTCGAAAGTTAGGAATACTCCCAAGGAATTCTTCAAAAAATGAGACAAAGGAAGATCGTAAAAGAAATTGGAGCATTACGAAACGAACATATGACACACTAACTACTGACGACAGGAAAAAGTCTACCATACTGATTATTCTTTTACCGCCGTAATCACAATTATGAAAAACATCTCCAGTACCCAACCAGTGAAAGTGTTTCAAGGATCTGATGAAGAAGACTGGAAGATTAGACAAATAAAATCTGCAAAGTACCGAAATACCTGGACCAATTAAATCCTAACAGATCCAATGGCCCAGACAACTTAGCTCCAAGATTTTTAAAGGTTACGAGACAGCTGAGTGGGACTTAGCAAATGTTACAACTCTATCTATCTATCTATCTTTCTATATATATATATATATATATATATATATATATATATATATATATATATATATATATATATATATATATATATATATATATATATATATATATATATATATATACATGTGAGTTGGGAAGGAGACTTGTGTGAGGAAGTACCAGGAGAGACTGAGTACAGAATGGAAAAAGGTGAGAACAATGGAAGTAAGGGGAGTGGGGGAGAAATGGGATGTATTTAGGGAATCAGTTTTGGATTGTGCAAAAGATGCTTGTGGCATGAGAAGAGTGGGAGATGGGTTGATTAGAAAGGGTAGTGAGTGGTGGGATGAAGAAGTAAGATTATTAGTGAAAGAGAAGAGAGAGGCATTTGGACGATTTTTGCAGGGAAAAAATGCAATTGAGTGGGAGATGTATAAAAGAAAGAGACAGGAGGTCAAGAGAAAGGTGCAAGAGGTGAAAAAGAGGGCAAATGAGAGTTGGGTTGAGAGAGTATCATTAAATTTTAGGGAGAATAAAAAGATGTTCTGGAAGGAGGTAAATAAAGTGCGTAAGACAAGGGAGCAAATGGGAACTTCAGTGAAGGGCGCAAATGGGGAGGTGATAACAAGTAGTGGTGATATGAGAAGAAGATGGAGTGAGTATTTTGAAGGTTTGTTGAATGTGTTTGATGATAGAGTGGCAGATATAGGGTGTTTTGGTCGAGGTGGTGTGCAAAGTGAGAGGGTTAGGGAAAATTATTTGGTAAACAGAGAAGAGGTAGTAAAAGCTTTGCGAAAGATGAAAGCCGGCAAGGCAGCAGGTTTGGATGGTATTGCAGTGGAATTTATCAAAAAAGGGGGTGACTGTATTATTGACTGGTTGGTAAGGTTATTTAATGTATGTATGACTCATGGTGAGGTGCTTGAGGATTGGCGGAATGCGTGCATACTGACATTGTACAAAGGCAAAGGGGATAAGAGTGAGTGCTCAAATTACAGAGGTATAAGTTTGTTGAGTATTCCTGGTAAATTATATGGGAGGGTATTGATTGAGAGGGTGAAAGCATGTACAGAGCATCAGATTGGGGAAGAGCAGTGTGGTTTCAGAAGTGGTAGAGGATGTGTGGATCAGGTGTTTGCTTTGAAGAATGCATGTGAGAAATACTTAGAAAAGCAAATGGATTTGTATGTAGCATTTATGGATCTGGAGAAGGCATATGATAGAGTTGATGGAGATGCTTTGTGGAAGGTATTAAGAATATATGGTGTGGGAGGCAAGTTGTTAGAAGCAGTGAAAAGTTTTTATCAAGTATGTAAGGCATGTGTACGTGTAGGAAGAGAGGAAAGTGATTGGTTCTCAGTGAATGTAGGTTTGCGGCAGGGGTGTGTGATGTCTCCATGGTTGTTTAATTTGTTTATGGATGGGGTTGTTAGGGAGGTGAATGCAAGAGTTTTGGAAAGAGGGGCAAGTATGAAGTCTGTTGGGGATGAGAGAGCTTGGGAAGTGAGCCAGTTGTTGTTCGCTGATGATACAGCGCTGGTGGCTGATTCATGGGAGAAACTGCAGAATCTGGTGACTGAGTTTGGTAAAGTGTGTGAAAGAAGAAAGTTAAGAGTAAATGTGAATAAGAGCAAGGTTATTAGGTACAGTAGGGTTGAGGGTCAAGTCAATTGGGAGGTAAGTTTGAATGGAGAAAAACTGGAGGAAGTAAAGTGTGTTAGAAATCTGGGGATGGATCTGGCAGCGGATGGAATCATGGAGGCGGAAGTGGATCATAGGGTGGGGGAGGGGGCGAAAATCCTGGGAGCCTTGAAGAATGTGTAGAAGTCGAGAACATTATCTCGGAAAGCAAAAATGGGTATGTTTGAAGGAATAGTGGTTCCAACAATGTTGTATGGTTGCGAGGCGTGGGCTATGGATAGAGTTGTGCGCGGGAGGATGGATGTCCTGGAAATGAGATGTTTGAGGACAATGTGTGGTGTGAGGTGGTTTGATCGAGTAAGTAACGTAAGGGTGAGAGAGATGTGTGGAAATAAAAAGAGCGTGGTTGAGAGAGCGGAGGAGGGTGCTTTGAAATGGTTTGGGCACATGGAGAGAATGAGTGAGGAAAGATTGACCAAGAGGATATATGTGTCGGAGGTGGAGGGAACGAGAAGTGGGAGACCAAATTGGAGATGGAAAGATGGAGTGAAAAAGATTTTGTGTGATCGGGGCCTGAACATGCAGGAGGGTGAAAGGAGGGTAAGGAATAGAGTGAATTGGATCGATGTGGTATACCGGGGTTGACCTGCTGTCAGTGGATTGAATCAGGGCATGTGAGGCGTCTGGGGTAAACCATGGAAAGCTGTGTAGGTATGTATATTTGCGTGTGTGGACGTATGTATATACATGTGTATGGGGGTGGGTTGGGCCATTTCTTTCGTCTGTTTCCTTGCGCTAACTCGCAAACGCGGGAGACAGCGCAAAAAACTTAAACTTAAACTAGCTTCCACGTCCAACGGTATAGGCCGGAGGAACTGGACAAGTTGACGAAAACCACAAAACTTACCAGGAAGGAGATGCAGCTTATATACAGAGGCTTCAAACAGCATGGCAAGGAAATTGCCCATCGCCTAACAACACTTCCACTGGACCTCTATCATCACCTCGTTAAGATCATCGTCTGTCAAGACATCATATAAAGCGCCTCTTCGCAAACGGAACTACCTTGGCCCACCAGTGATGCTACTACGTTTGTGAATCGGGAACCATTGCAACACAAACCTCGCCAGGTGGTACAGTTTCCCGCAGTGTATCGAGACAGACTTCCCCAGAATTTTTTTTAAAGGGGAAGTAAATGTTTATAGTTGTGTTACTGGAGTGATAGTTTTCATACATGGTGTTTTGACAAAAAAAATAGTGAAATTGGAGAAAAATGTAGCTTAGACATTGAAGCTTATTGATACAGTGGTTAAATTGATGAGAACTGCTATTGACATTTGTGTAAATAAATTATACATTTCCTTTTTCCATAGCCAGAGGTTGAACCATTATGTGACATTCATTTTTTCATTCATTTCAAGCTAGAAGTTTCAGTTTTCTAAATTGTTTCTTATATTTTTCATATGTATATATATGTATGTGTGTGTGTGTATATGTGCGTATGTATGTGTATGTGTGTGTATGTGTATATGTATATATATATGTATATTATCCCTGGGGATAGGGGTGAAAGAATACTTCCCACGTATTCCTCGCGTGTCGTAGAAAGCGACTAGAGGGGACGGGAGCGGGGGGCCAGAAATCCTCCCCTCCTTGTATTAACTTTCTAAAATGGGAAACAGAAGAAGGAGTCACGCGGGGAGTGCTCATCCTCCTCGAAGGCTCAGAGTGGGGTGCCTAAATGTGTGTGGATGTAACAAAGATGTGAAAAAAGGAGAGATAGGTAGTATGTCTGAGGAAAGGAAACTGGATGTTTTGGCTCTGAGTGAAACGAAGCTCAAGGGTAAAGGGGAAGAGTGGTTTGGGAATGTCTGGGGAGTAAAGTCAGGGATTAGTGAGAGGACAAGAGCAAGGGAAGGAGTAGCAATACTCCTGAAACAGGAGTTGTGGGAGTATGTGATAGAATGTAAGAAAGTAAATTCTCGATTAATAAGGGTAAAACTGAAAGTTGATGGAGAGACGTGGGTGATTATTGGTGCATATGCACCCGGGCATGAGAAGAAAGATCATGAGAGGCAAGAGTTTTGGGAGCAGCTGAATGAGTGTATTAGTGGTTTTGATGCACGAGACCGGGTTATAGTGATGGGTGATTTGAATGCAAAGGTGAGTAATGTGGCAGTTGAGGGAATAATTGGTATACATTGGGTGTTCAGTGTTGTAAATGGAAATGGTGAAGAGCTTGTAGATTTATGTGCTGAAAAAGGCCTGATGATTGGGAATACCTGGTTTAAAAAACGAGATATACATAAGTATACTTATGTAAGTAGGAGAGATGGCCAGAGAGCGTTACTGGATTACGTGTTAATTGACAGGCGTGCGAAAGAGAGACTTTTGGATGTTAATGTGCTGAGAGGTGAAACTGGAGGGATGTCTGATCATTATCTTGTGGAGGCTAAGGTGAAGATTTGTATGGGTTTTCAGAAGAGAAGAGTGAATGTTGGTGTGAAGAGGGTGGTGAGAGTAGGTGAGCTTGGGAAGGAGACCTGTGTGAGGAAGTACCAGGAGAGACTGAGTACAGAATAGAAAAAGGTGAGAACAATGGAAGTAAGGGGAGTGGGGGAGAAATGGGATGTATTTAGGGAATCAGTGATGGATTGCGCAAAAGATGCTTGTGGCATGACAAGAGTGGGAGATGGGTTGATTAGAAAGGGTAGTGAGTGGTGGGATGAAGAATTAAGAGTATTAGTGAAAGAGAAGAGAGAAGCATTTGGACGAATTTTGCAGGGAAAAAATGCAATTGAGTGGGAGATGTATAAAAGAAAGAGACAGGAGGTCAAGAGAAAGGTGCAAGAGGTGAAAAAAAAGGGCAAATGAGAGTTGGGTTGAGAGCGTATCATTAAATTTTAGGGAGAATAAAAAGATGTTCTGGAAGGAGGTAAATAAAGTGCGTAAGGCAAGGGAGCAAATGGGAACTTCAGTGAAGGGCGCAAATGGGGAGGTGATAACAAGTAGTGGTGATGTGAGAAGGAGATGGAGTGAGTATTTTGAAGGTTTGTTGAATGTGTTTGATGATAGAGTGGCAGATATGGGGTGTTTTGGTCGAGGTGGTGTGCAAAGTGAGAGGGTTAGGGAAAATGATTTGGTAAACAGAGAAGAGGTAGTGAAAGCTTTGCGGAAGATGAAAGCCGGCAAGGCAGCAGGTTTGGATGGTATTGCAGTGGAATTTATTAAAAAAGGGGGTGACTGTATTGTTGACTGGTTGGTAAGGTTATTTAATGTATGTATGACTCATGGTGAGGTGCCTGAGGATTGGCGGAATGCGTGCATAGTGCCATTGTACAAAGGCAGAGGGGATAAGAGTGAGTGCTCAAATTACAGAGGTATAAGTTTGTTGAGTATTCCTGGTAAATTATATGGGAGGGTATTGATTGAGAGGGTGAAGGCATGCACAGAGCATCAGATTGGGGAAGAGCAGTGTGGTTTCAGAAGTGGTAGAGGATGTGTGGATCAGGTGTTTGCTTTGAAGAATGTATGAGAAATACTTAGAAAAGCAAATGGATTTGTATGTAGCATTTATGGATCTGGAGAAGGCATATGATAGAGTTGATAGAGATGCTCTGTGGAAGGTATTAAGAATATATGGTGTGGGAGGAAAGTTGTTAGAAGCAGTGAAAAGTTTTTATCGAGTATGTAAGGCATGTGTACGTGTAGGAAAAGAGGAAAGTGATTGGTTCTCAGTGAATGTAGGTTTGCGGCAGGGGTGTGTGATGTCTCCATGGTTGTTTAATTTGTTTATGGATGGGGTTGTTAGGGAGGTAAATGAAAGAGTTTTGGAAAGAGGGGCAAGTATGAAGTCTGTTGGGAATGAGAGAGCTTGGGAAGTGAGTCAGTTGTTGTTCGCTGATGATACAGCGCTGGTGGCTGATTCATGTGAGAAACTGCAGAAGCTGGTGACTGAGTTTGGTAAAGTGTGTGGAAGAAGAAAGTTAAGAGTAAATGTGAATAAGAGCAAGGTTATTAGGTACAGTAGGGTTGAGGGTCAAGTCAATTGGGAGGTGAGTTTGAATGGAGAAAAACTGGAGGAAGTGAAGTGTTTTAGATATCTGGGAGTGGATCTGAACCATGGAAGCGGAAGTGGATCATAGGGTGGGGGAGGGGGCGAAAATTCTGGGAGCCTTGAAGAATGTGTGGAAGTCGAGAACATTATCTCGGAAAGCAAAAATGGGTATGTTTGAAGGAATAGTGGTTCCAACAATGTTGTATGATTGCGAGGCGTGGGCTATGGATAGAGTTGTGCGCAGGAGGATGGATGTGCTGGAAATGAGATGTTTGAGGACAATGTGTGGTGTGAGGTGGTTTGATCGAGTAAGTAACGTAAGGGTAAGAGAGATGTGTGGAAATAAAAAGAGCGTGGTTGAGAGAGCAGAAGAGGGTGTTTTGAAGTGGTTTGGGCACATGGAGAGAATGAGTGAGGAAAGATTGACCAAGAGGATATATGTGTCGGAGGTGGAGGGAACGAGGAGAAGAGGGAGACCAAATTGGAGGTGGAAAGATGGAGTGAAAAAGATTTTGTGTGATCGGGGCCTGAACATGCAGGAGGGTGAAAGGAGGGCAAGGAATAGAGTGAATTGGAGCGATGTGGTATACCGGGGTTGACGTGCTGTCAGTGGATTGAATCAAGGCATGTGAAGCGTCTGGGGTAAACCATGGAAAGCTGTGTAGGTATGTATATTTGCGTGTGTGGACGTATGTATATACATGTGTATGGGGGAGGGGTTGGGCCATTTCTTTACGTCTGTTTCCGTGCGCTACCTCGCAAACGCGGGAGACAGCGACAAAGTATAATAAAAAAGAAATAATATATATATATATATATTTATATATATATATATATATATATATATATATATATATATATATATATATATATATATATATATATATATATATATATATATATATATATAAAACACTTTACTTCCTCCAATTTTTCTCCATTCAAACATACCTCGTAATTGACTTGACCCTCAACCCTACTGTACCTAATAACCTTACTCTTTTTCACATTTACTCTTAACTTTCTTCTTTCACACACTTTACCAAACTCAGTCACCAACTTCTGCAGTTTCTCACATGAATCAGCCACCAGCGCTGTATCATCAGCGAACAACAACTGACTCACTTCCCAAGCTCTCTCACCAACAACAGACTTCATACTTGCCCCTCTTTCCAAAACTTTTGCATTCACCTCCCTAAGAACCCCATCCATAAACAAATTAAACAACCATGGAGACATCACACACCCGTGCCGCAAACCTACATTCACTGAGAACCAATCACTTTCCTCTCTTCCTACACGTACACATGCCTTACATCCTCGATAAAAACATTTCACCCCTTCTAACAACTTGCCTCCCACACCATATATTCTTAATAACTTCCACAGAGCATCTCTATCAACTCTATCATATTCCTTCTCCAGATCCATAAATGCTACATACAAATCTATTTGCTTTTCTAAGTATTTCCCACATACATTCTTCAAAGCAAACACCTGATCCACACATCCTCTACCACTTCTGAAACCACACTGCTCTTCCCCAAACTGATGCTCTGTGCATGCCTTCCCCCTCTCAATCAATACCCTCACATATAATTTACCAGGAATACTCAACAAACTTATACCTCCGTAATTTGAGCACTCACTCTTATCCCCTTTGCCTTTGTACAGTGGCACTATGCACGCATTCCACCAATCCTCAGGCACCTCACCATGAGTCATACATACATTAAATAACCTTACCAACCAGTCAACAATAAAGATATCTGGGAGTGGACCTGGCAGCGGATGGAACCATGGAAGCTGGAGTGAATCATAGGGTGGGGGAGGGGGTCAAATTCCTGGGGGCCTTGAAGAATGTGTGGAAGTCGAGAACATTATCTCGGAAAGCAAAAATGGGTATGTTTGAAGGAATAGTGGTTCCAACAATGTTTTATGTTTGCTAGGCGTGGGCTATGGATAGAGTTGTGCGCAGGAGGATGGATGTGCTGGAAATGAGATGTTTGAGGACAATGTGTGGTGTGAGGTGGTTTGATCGAGTAAGTAACGTAAGGGTAAGAGAGATGTGTGGAAATAAAAAGAGCGTGGTAGAGAGAGCAGAAGAGGGTGTTTTGAAATGGTTTGGGCACATGGAGAGAATGAGTGAGGAAAGATTGACCAAGAGGATATATGTGTTGGAGGTGGAGGGAACGAGGAGAAGTGGGAGAGCAAATTGGAGGTGGAAAGATGGAGTGAAAAAGATTTTGTGTGATCGGGACCTGAACATGCAGGACGGTGAAAGGAGGGCAAGGAATAGAGTGAATTGGATCGATGTGGTATACCGGGGTTGACGTACTGGCAGTGGATTGAATCAGGGCATGTGAAGCGTCTGGGGTAAACCATGGAAAGCTGTGTAGGTATGTATATTTGCGTGTGTGGACGTATGTTTATACATGTGTATGGGGGTGGGTTGGGCCATTTCTTTCGTCTGTTTCCTTGCGCTACCTCGCAAACGCGGGAGACAGCGACAAAGAAAAAAAAAAGAAAAAAAATATATAGGAGTAACATTTGCTAGTTACCAGTCAGTTGGCACGTGACCATCCGATAGAGATTTGTTGAACATTTTAGTTATGGGTATATTGGCTGTCTCCTGACCTTTAAAATCTTGGAGCTAAGTTGTGTGGGCCGTTGTATTTGTTAGGATTTAATTGGTGAAGGTATGTGAGTCCTTAATAGCTTTCATTCTCTAAGCTTCAAGTCTTGCTCATCAGATATTGGAAACATTTTCAGTGGTTGCAGTATTGGAGATGTTTCTTCAATTGTAAATACGGAGGTAGAAGAATAACTCAGTATGGTAGCCATTTCCTTGTCGTCAGTGGTTAGTGTGTCATATATTCGTTTCGTAATGGTGCAAATTGTTTTACGTTCTCCATTTGTCTTATTTTTTGAAGAATTCCTTTGGATTATTCTTAACATTCAAGAAAATTTATTTTTTTCTTCCCCACGTTTACTCTGTCTTTTGATCCTCTTACTCTCTCTCTGGATTTTGAATGTTTCCTGGTGATTGTCATCGGTTCCCATTGATTTTAATTTCTTGTACGTTTTCTTTTTTAGCGAATTAGTCCTTTTATTCTATTTATCCATAAAGGGTTTGATATATTGGAAGCTCTCTTCGTAAGTCGTGAAATTTCTTTATTATCACTCTCGAGTAGTGTGCTTTTAGAATTATTCCACAATTCCTCTAATGTGTAAACGTCAAGAAGTTTTGTCCAATTGGTATTGGGAATTCCGTAGCTAACGTTTTCAAAATTTGCTCGCCTGTGCTCTGGGATTAGGAGTTTGTTTTCATTTATTTCATAATCTAAATTCATCTCTAATCTAATCAAACTGTGATCGCTGTTTGGCACACTCTTCCTTACTTCACAAGAGTTGGTTATTTCTGTCTCGCTGGTGAGGATAAGATCAAAATATTGAAAGCTCCAGTCATGGACAAAAGTCCACGTCAAGGCCGGGCCTTAATTGAAATATAGACAGAATTATAAAACATTAAAAAGAAAAGACAAGGGAAAGTATCTAAAAATGTTGGAGTATGTGAAAATCCTGTATTTTTGAAGTGTGCCAGGTCATAGTTGTTGGGAAAGACATTTGAAAGTAGAGAGTTCCAAAGCTTCGATGTTTAGGGAAAGAAGCAGTTAACAAAACGGCCCAAGATTGAGTTGCCCATGGTTACAGAATAATCATGTGACGCAGCAATTTGCTGAGTGTTGCGTTGTCTAGCTAGTAGTGTAGGCACACAAGCAGCCAGCTCTCAAGAGCAAAAACCAAAGAAGAGGAAAAGTGAACCAATATTGAGGCGTAGGGCAAGGGAGGTCAAGTTTGGAAGTTAACCTGGGAAAGATCATAAGTCGGACTGCTTTCGACTCAGTTTTGTCAAGTAAGGATGCAGAGCTAGAACCACCCTAAATGTGAGAGCAGAACTCCATGCAAGGACGAATCAGTCCCTTGTATAAACAGCGTAGCTATTCAAAAGAGATGTTTCGACATCTAAACAGGACACCCAGTTTCATAGATGTAGGTCTAGCAATTCCCGTAATGTGGGTTTCCAAGAAAGAGTGGATGTTACAGTAATACCATGTATGTTCATTTAGTCAAGAGGTGGAGTTATGGAACCACCAAAGTAGAGACGAGAGTTGTGAGGAGAGTTTTCGACAGAAAGTTGGGTAGAAATTGGGTTTTGGAGGCTATACTGTAATGGTGGTTATATCATTATTGTGGCTAAATTGTCATCGTGACTATAATGTCATTGTAGGTATAGTGTCAATGTGGGAATATTATCATAGTTTCTCTATTGTCATGGTGGCTGTATTATCAAGGAGACTTTATCATGGTGAATATATTGCAATGTTGACTACATTGCCATGTTGTCTACATTGTAATATTGTCTATATTGCCTTATTGCATATAATGTCATGTTGATTGTATTGTTATGGTGACTTTTACTTAAACTCAAAGCAAACGGAATCGGTGAATAACTCTGTGCGTGGATCAGATACTGGCTTACTGGAAGAGAGCAGCGTGTGGTATTAAACGGCAAAGTCTCAAATTGGCTAAACGTAACGAGTGGTGTGTCACACAGGTCTGTCCTTTGCCCCAATCTTTTCATGATATGCTTTGATCACATAGAACTCGATCTCATATCTAAGATCTCCATATTTGCTGACGATGCAAGACTAGGAGGTAAAGCTGTAAATATGCGGGACTGCAAATAATTAAGAGATCCTAACTTACTAGTAGAGTGGTCAGACAGATGGCAAATGAAGTTTGATGTAGACAAGTGTAAAGTTGTGCACTTTGGAAACAAGTATATACGTTACGACTACAAACTATACGGAAAATCTCTATTAAGGTAAATGAAGAGAATGACCTTGGAGTTGTCATTGGCAACAAACTAAAGTACAGTAAACAGTGTCAAGAAGTATGTAAAAAAGGCAACCAACAGTTCGGTTTCATAACCAGGAACATAGATTACAACAGAAACTATTCTCACACTTTAAAACTTTCTAGCAAGACGAGACCTTGAATAGGCAGCTTTGGTTCCCAAATTATAAAAAAGACGTGGAAAAATTAAAGCAAGTACAAAGACCTATAGCCAAATTGATCCCATCCTTTAAAAATCTGGCATACGAAAAAAAGGCTAAAACGATTGGATCCTTTTTCCATTAAAAAACGTAGACTTCGCGGCGACCTAGTCTAAATGTGCAAAATTCTAAACAAGTTCGATAATATCTCGAAATAAAAGAAAATACGGTTACCAGGAAAAATGGAATAAAACTCAAAGCTAAAAGATGTAGCGCGGACACTGGAATAAAACTTCTTTTTCTATAACTTTTTCTATAATTTCTTTTCTGTGTTGAGCATTGGAATAAGTTTTCGTCAGACGTAGTGAGTGTTAAGACTATTTATATATATATATATATATATATATATATATATATATATATATATATATATATATATATATATATATATATATATATATATATATATATATATATATGTATATACATATACATATACATATATGTATATGGGGGGATAGGGGAGAAAGAATACTTCCCACGTATTCCCTGCGTGTCGTAGAAGGCGACTAAAAGGGAAGGGAGCGGGGGGCTGGAAATCCTCCCCTCTCGTTTTTTTTTAATTTTCCAAAAGAAGGGACAGAGAAGGGGGCCATTTGAGGATATTCCCTCAAAGGTCCAGTCCTTTGTTCTTAACGCAACCTCGCTAATGCGGGAAATGGCGAATAGTATGAAAGAAAAAGATATATATATATATATATATATATATATATATATATATATATATATATATATATATATATTTTTTTTTTTTTTTCCAAAGGAAGGAACAGAGAGGGGGCTGGATGAGGATGTTTCCTCAGAGGCCCAGTCCTCTGTTCTTAACGCTACCTCGCTGACGCGGGAAATGGCGAATAGTATGAAAGAAAGAAAGATAAATATATATATATATATATATATATATATATATATATATATATATATATATTTTTTTTTTTTTTTTCCATATTATTCACCATTTTTTTCCATATTATTCGCCATTTCCCGCATTAGCGAAGTAGCGTTAAGAACAGAGGACTGGGCCTTTGAAGGAATATCCTCACCTGGCCCCCTTCTCTGTTCCTTCTTTTGGAAAATTAAGAAAAAAAGTGAGAGGAGAGGATTTCCAGCCCCCCGCTCCCTTCCCTTTTAGTCGCCTTCTACGACACGCAGGGAATACGTAGGAAGTATTCTTTCTCCCCTATCCCCAGGGATGATATATATATATATATATATATATATATATATATATATATATATATATATATATATATATATATATATATATATATGAATATATATATATATATATATGTATATATATATATATATATATATATATATATATATATATATATATATATATATATATATATATATATATATATATATTTTTTCTTTTTTTTTGCTTTGTCGCTGTCTCCCGCGTTTGCGAGGTAGTGCAAGGAAACAGACGAAAGAAATGGCCCAACCCACCCCCATACACATGTATATATATACGTCCACACACGCAAATATACATACCTACACAGCTTTCCATGGTTTACCCCAGACGCTTCACATGCCTGGATTCAATCCACTGACAGCACGTCAACCCCGGTATACCACATCGCTCCAATTCACTCTATTCCTAGCCCTCCTTTCACCCTCCTGCATGTTCAGGCCCCGATCACACAAAATCTTTTTCACTCCATCTTTCCACCTCCAATTTGGTCTCCCTCTTCTCCTCGTTCCCTCCACCTCCGACACATATATCCTCTTGGTCAATCTTTCCTCACTCATTCTCTCCATTTGACCAAACCATTTCAAAACATCCTCTTCTGCTCTCTCAACCACGCTCTTTTTATTTCCACACATCTCTCTTACCCTTACGTTACTTACTCGATCAAACCACCTCACAGCACACATTGTCCTCAAACATCTCATTTCCAGCACATCCATCCTCCTGCGCACAACTCTATCCATAGTCCACGACTCGCAACCATACAACATTGTTGGAACCACTATTCCTTCAAACATACCCATTTTTGCTTTCCGAGATAATGTTCTCGACTTCCACACAATCTTCAAGGCTCCCAGAATTTTCGCCCCCTCCCCCACCCTATGATCCACTTCCGCTTCCATGTTTCCATCCGCTGCCAGATCCACTCCCAGATATCTAAAACACTTCACTTCCTCCAGTTTTTCTCCATTCAAACTCACCTCCCAATTGACTTGACCCTAAACCCTACTGTACCTAATAACCTTGCTCTTATTCACATTTACTCTTAACTTTCTTCTTTCACACACTTTACCAAACTCAGTCACCAGCTTCTGCAGTTTCTCACATGAATCAGCCACCAGCGCTGTATCATCAGCGAACAACAACTGACTCACTTCCCAAGCTCTCTCATCCCCAACAGACTTCATCCTTGCCCCTCTTTCCAAAACTCTTACATTCACCTCCCTAACAACCCCATCCGTAAACAAATTAAACAACCATGGAGACATCACACACCCCTGCCGCAAACCTACATTCACTGGGAACCAATCACTTTCCTCTCTTCCTACACGTACACATGCCTTACATCCTCGATAAAAACTTTTCACTGCTTTTAACAACTTGCCTCCCACACCATATATTCTTAATACCTTCCACAGAGCATCTCTATCAACTCTATCATACGCCTTCTCCAGATCCATAAATGCTACATACAAATCCATTTGCTTTTCTAAGTATTTCTCACATACATTCTTCAAAGCAAACACCTGATCCACACATCCTCTACCACTTCTGAAACCACACTGCTCTTCCCCAATCTGATGCTCTGTACATGCCTTCACCCTCTCAATCAATACCCTCCCATACAATTTGCCAGGAATACTCAACAAACCTCTGTAATTTGAGCACTCACTCTTATCCCCTTTGCCTTTGTACAATGGCACTATGCACGCATTCCGCCAATCCTCAGGCACCTCACCATGAGTCATACATACATTAAATAACCTTACCAATGATTTGGTAAACAGAGAAGAGGTAGTAAAAGCTTTGCGGAAGATGAAAGCCGGCAAGGCAGCAGGTTTGGATGGTATTGCAGTGGAATTTATTTAAAAAGGGGGTGACTGTATTGTTGAGTGGTTGGTAAGGTTATTTTTATATATATATATATATATATATATATATATATATATATTATATATACATATATATATATATATATATATATATATATATATATATATATATATATATATATATATATTTTTTTTTTTTTCTTTCAAACTATTCGCCATTTCCCGAATTAGCGAGGTAGCGTTAAGAACAGAGGACTGGGCCTTTGAGGGAATACCCTCACCTGGCCCAATTCTCTGTTCCTTCTTTTTGGAAAAAAAAAAAAAAAAAAAACGAGAGGGGAGGATTTCCAGCCCCCCGCTCCCTCCCCTTTTAGTCGCCTTCTACGACACGCAGGGAATACGTGGGAAGTATTCTTTCTCCCCTATCCCCAGGGATAATATATATATATATATATATATATATATATATATATATATATATATATATATATATATATATATATATATATATATATATATATATATATATATATATATATATATATATATATATATATATAATATATATATATATTTAAAAAGCGAGATATACATAAGTATACTTATGTAAGTAGGAGAGATGGCCAGAGAGCGTTATTGGATTACGTGTTAATTGACAGGCGCGCGAAAGAGAGACTTTTGGATGTTAATGTGCTGAGAGGTGCAACTGGAGGGATGTCTGATCATTATCTTGTGGAGGCTAAGGTGAAGATTAGTATGGGTTTTCAGAAAAGAGGAGTGAATGTTGGGGTGAAGAAGGTGGTGAGAGTAAGTGAGCTTGGGAAGGAGACCTGTGTGGGGAAGTACCAGGAGAGACTGTGTACAGAATGGAAAAAGGTGAGAACAATGGAAGTAAGGGGAGTGGGGGAGGAATGGGATGTATTTAGGGAATCAGTGATGGATTGCGCAAAAGATGCTTGTGGCATTCGAAGAGTGGGAGGTGGGCTGTTTAGAAAGGGTAGTGAGTGGTGGGATGAAGAAGTAAGAGTATTAGTGAAAGAGAAGAGAGAGGCATTTGGACGATTTTTGCAGGGAAAAAATGCAATTGAGTGGGAGAAGTATAAAAGAAAGAGACAGGAGGTCAAGAGAAAGGTGCAAGAGGTGAAAAAAAGGGCAAATGAGAGTTGGGGTGAGAGAGTATCATTAAATTTTAGGGAGAATAAAAAGATGTTCTGGAAGGAGGTAAATAGGGTGCGTAAGACAAGGGAGCAAATGGGAACTTCAGTGAAGGGCGCAAATGGGAGGTGATAACAAGTAGCGGTGATGTGAGAAGGAGATGGAATGAGTATTTTGAAGGTTTGTTGAATGTGTCTGATGACAGAGTGGCAGATATAGGGTGTTTTGGTCGAGGTGGTGTGCAAAGTGAGAGGGTTAGGGAAAATGATTTGGTAAACAGAGAAGAGGTAGTAAAAGCTTTGCGGAAGATGAAAGCCGGCAAGGCAGCAGGTTTGGATGGTATTGCAGTGGAATTTATTAAAAAAGGGGGTGACTGTATTGTTGACTGGTTGGTAAGGTTATTTAATGTATGTATGACTCATGGTGAGGTGCCTGAGGATTGGCGGAATGCGTGCATAGTGCCATTGTACAAAGGCAAAGGGGATAAGAGTGAGTGCTCAAATTACAGAGGTATAAGTTTGTTGAGTATTCCTGGTAAATTATATGGGAGGGTATTGATCGAGAGGGTGAAGGCATGTACAGAGCATCAGATTGGGGAAGAGCAGTGCGGTTTCAGAAGTGGTAGAGGATGTGTGGATCAGGTGTTTGCTTTGAAGAATGTATGTGAGAAATACTTAGAAAAGCAAATGGATTTGTATGTAGCATTTATGGATCTGGAGAAGGCATATGATAGAGTTGATAGAGATGCTCTGTGGAAGGTATTAAGAATATATGGTGTGGGAGGCAAGTTGTTAGAAGCAGTGAAAAGTTTTTATCGAGGATGTAAGGCATGTGTACGTGTAGGAAGAGAGGAAAGTGATTGGTTCTCAGTGAATGTAGGTTTGCGGCAGGGGTGTGTGATGTCTCCATGGTTGTTTAATTTGTTTATGGATGGGGTTGTAAGGGAGGTAAATGCAAGAGTCCTGGAAAGAGGGGCAAGTATGAAGTCTGTTGGGGATGAGAGAGCTTGGGAAGTGAGTCAGTTGTTGTTCGCTGATGATACAGCGCTGGTGGCTGATTCATGTGAGAAACTGCAGAAGCTGGTGACTGAGTTTGGTAAAGTGTGTGGAAGAAGAAAGTTGAGAGTAAATGTGAATAAGAGCAAGGTTATTAGGTACAGTAGGGGTGAGGGTCAAGTCAATTGGGAGGTGAGTTTGAATGGAGAAAAACTGGAGGAAGTGAAGTGTTTTAGATATCTGGGAGTGGATCTATCAGCAGATGGAACCATGGAAGCGGAAGTGGATCATAGGGTGGGGGAGGGGGCGAAAATTTTGGGAGCCTTGAAAAATGTGTGGAAGTCGAGAACATTATCTCGGAAAGCGAAAATGGGTATGTTTGAGGGAATAGTGGTTCCAACAATGTTGTATGGTTGCGAGGCGTGGGCTATGGATAGAGATGTGCGCAGGAGGATGGATGTGCTGGAAATGAGATGTTTGAGGACAATGTGTGGTGTGAGGTGGTTTGATCGAGTAAGTAACGTAAGGGTAAGAGAGATGTGTGGAAATAAAAAGAGCGTGGTTGAGAGAGCAGAAGAGGGTGTTTTGAAATGGTTTGGGCACATGGAGAGAATGAGTGAGGAGAGATTGACCAAGAGGATATATGTGTCGGAGGTGGAGGGAACGAGGAGAAGAGGGAGACCAAATTGGAGGTGGAAAGATGGAGTGAAAAAGATTTTGTGTGATCGGGGCCTGAACATGCAGGAGGGTGAAAGGAGGGCAAGGAATAGAGTGAATTGGAGTCATGTGGTATACAGGGGTTGACGTGCTGTCAGTGGATTGAATCAAGGCATGTGAAGCGTCTGGGGTAAACCATGGAAAGCTGTGTAGGTATGTATATTTGCGTGTGTGGACGTGTGTATGTACATGTGTATGGGGGGGGGGGGGGTTGGGCCATTTCTTTCGTCTGTTTCCTTGCGCTACCTCGCAAACGCGGGAGACAGCGACAAAGTATAAAAAAAAAAAAAAAAAAAAATATATATATATATATATATATATATATATATATATATATATGTATATATACATATATATATATATAAGTATAAGAGCAAGGTTAATATATTAGGTACAGTAGGGTTGAGGGTCAAGTCAATTGGGAGGTAAGTTTGAATGGAGAAAAACTGGAGGAAGTAAAGTGTTTTAGATATCTGGGAGTGGATCTGGCAGCGGATGGAACCATGGAAGCGGAAGTGGATCATGGGGTGGGGGAGGGGGCGAGAATCCTGGGAGCCTTGAAGAATGTGTGGAAGTTGAGAACATTATATCGGAAACCAAAAATGGGTATGTTTGAAGGAATAGTGGTTCCAACAATGTTGTATGGTTGCGAGGCGTGGGCTATGGATAGAGTTGTGCGCAGGAGGATGGATGTGCTGGAAATGAGATGTTTGAGGACAATGTGATGTGTGAGGTGGTTTGATCGAGTAAGTAACGTAAGAGTAAGAGAGATGTGTGGAAATAAAAAGAGCGTGGTTGAGAGAGTAGAAGAGGGTGTTTTGAAATGGTTTGGGCACATGGAGAGAATGAGTGAGGAAAGATTGACCAAGAGGATATATGTGTCGGAGGTGGAGGGAACGAGGAGAAGTGGGAGACCAAATACATACATGTGTATGGGGGTGGGTTGGGCCATGTCTTTCGTCTGTTTCCTTGCGCTACCTCGCAAACGTGGGAGACAGCGACAAAGCAAAAAAAAAAAAAAATATATATATATAAGTCGTTTAGATGATTATTTATAAATTCAGGTATAATCTGAGAAAAATGCCAGAAATATACTGTATAAAGAAAAACGGTAATTGGGACAGTATAAGGGTAATGTGCAGCAGAGGGGATCGGTAATAGCATATAAAACTGTTGAGCGGAAATACATTTTCTTGCTGAATTAAACTCCAGTTTTTCCTTTTGCTCAGACAACCCATTTGCGGGCCAATCAGGCCTCCTGTTGTATGTCTTTCTCATGGAAACTCATCAAAACATATTGTCATAGTGCCTATATTGTCATGCTTCCTTTATTGTCATTAAGACCATATTATCGTGGTGGATTTATAACCATGATTTGTATATTGTTATGTTTGCTATAATGTCATGGTGACTCCATTGTCCAGGTGTGTAAATCATTAAGATAACTATATTGTAATGATGTATATATTGTCGTGATGACTGTATTTCGATGGTGCTTATATTCTGTTATATTGTCATGGTACTTATCTTGTTACAGTGACTATGTACATTGTCATGGTACTTATCTTGTTACAGTGACTATGTACATTGTCATGGTGTCTATACTGCAATAGTGACTATATTGTCATCGTGGATTTATTGTCATAGTGAATATATTGAATGGTAGTTTTAGTTTCATTTCGGCAATATGATCATGGTTACTATATTATCACGGTGGTTGTATTGTTATGGCGATGAAATGGCTCTTGGCTGGCCAGGATTGGCTCTTGGCTGGGTAGCATAGCTTGGACGGTGGCTGCTTGTTGGCCAGGAGAGCCAGGGAGGTGGATACTGGCTGGCCAAGAGAGCCAGAGTGGAGGATGGTAGTTACTGCTAGCCACTGGTCTTATCATCTCCATCAGGGGATATACAAAAAGTTAGTGACAACTTTGCCGCTTTTATTGCACTTTACATCATGTCCACAAATAGGGTGAAATTAGTTAGGTTGAAGGAAAGACATTTACAAGTTCATAAAAGACAAATTTGAATACATATTCAACATATCAAAATATCCAACGGTGAGAATTCACTCAAAATGTGAAATGGAAAATAGAAAAAAATCTATCATCAAATGGTTGAAGGGTAATGTTTGACCAAATCAGGAGGCGTCTGTTACTTTTAAAAGGAATAACCAAGAAAATACCATATCCAGCCAACCATGCGGGCGACGCGACAATGTCCGTCGGGTCGTGTTGAGGTGCAGGACCCGGTAAAGCTGACCACACCCACCTGATACATTCGTCTATTCCTCTCTATTATGGCTGGTCTGCCTGAGTCACCCTGTGAGGAGGAGTGAGGAGAGTGTAGTAAACATAAAAGTGGATGTTTAACTAGAAAGGAAAGAAAATGAGGATGATAATGGGATATGTTGGAGTACACATACTGTAGATCAATTAGGAATGTACCACAGAAAGTGGGTCTACTAAAAGGTCACCACACAATGCACCAACTGGGAGGTTACCACACAAAGCAGGTGTGCTGGGAGGTCACCAAACAGCGTTCCATCTGGAAGATTACCACAAAAAGCGGGTGTATTGGGAGGTCACCACACAACGCTCCATCTAGGACGTTACCACAAAAAGCGGGTGTACTGGGAGGTCACCACACAGTGCATCATCTGGGAGATTACCACATAAGATGGGTCTACTGGAAAGTCGCAACACAGTGCAACACCTGGTATTTCACCATAGAAGGCAGACCTACTGGAAAGCCAATACACATAGTGGACCATCTGGAAGGTTACCACACGGTACATCTTCAGGAAGGTCACCACACAGCGCACCATCTGAGAAGTCATCAGACGGTACATTTTCAAGCAGGTCACCACACAGCGCACCATTTGAGAGGCCGACGCACCGTACGCCACAAGAAAGGTTACCAAAAGGTACATCATCTGGAAAGCCACCACATAAGGTGGCCTTACTGGGAGGTCACCACACAGTGGACCACCTGAGAGGTTACTACACAAGGTGGGTCTACTGAATCACAACACAGTGCACCATCTGGAAGGTCACTACGCAAGGTGACCTTACTGGAAGGTCACTTCACATGGTGCATCACATGGGAATAATACACACGGTGCACAGTCTGAGAGGTAACCTCACATAGTGCATCATGTGAAAGGTCGCCATAGAGTGCACTTTGTGGAAGGTCACCACAATGTGCACCATCTGCCAGGTCACAATACATAGTGCACCATCTGCCAGGTCACCATACATAGTGCACCATCTGTTAAATGGCTATACATTGTACTACTTGTGAGGTCACCGCACAACTACGCATTAAAAACCATCTATTACATTGCCAAACAATTCAATTACTGTGAGGTCATCACAGATGGTGCATTACATGGAGGGGCACTACAGAGTTCACCATCCGGGAGATCAGTAGACAAGATCGGCCTTTTGGAAGGTTACGACGCATAATACACCATCTGAAATGTCACCATTCAAGGCGCCTCTACCGTAAGGTCACCATACAATGCACCATCTGGGAGGCCACCGTACATAGCGGGATTACGACAAAGACACCACACATTGCACCGTCTGGGAGGCTACAAGACAAAGCAGACCTACTGGAAGGTCACCACACAGGGCACCATCTGGGAGGTTACCATCAAATGTAGGCTCACCAGGAGGTCCCCAAGCCTTGCACCATCTGAAAGGTGACTACGCAAGGCAGTCCTAATTGAAGGTCATTTTACTTATTGCATCATATGGAAGGTCTACACACAGTGCACCATCTGAAAGATTACCACGCATAGTTCACCAAATAGGAAGTCACCACATAAAGTAGTAAAAGGTCGCTACACATAGTGCATCATCTGGACATTTACTACTCATATTGTACCATCTGAAAGGTCACCGCAGATTGTCCTTCGTGGACGGTCACTGCAGAGTGTATCATCTACCAGGTCAATACATCGTGCACCATCTCTTAGATGGCTTCACAATGCACCACATACTGCGCCAATTATTCGGTTGCCAAACAATGCATCAACTATGACGTCACCACAGATAGTATATTACATATAAGGTCACCAAAGAGTGCACCATCTGTGAGGTTAGTAAACAAAGTGAGCTTATTGGAAGGTCAAGACGCATGATGCAATCTTTGAGAGGTCACTATACAAGGCGGGCCTACTGGAAGGTTACCACACAGTGCTCCATCTGGGAGGTTAGCAACCAAGACGGCCTACTGGCAGGTCACCACACATTGCATCATCTGGGAGGTTACCACACAAGGCGGGCCTTCAGCAAAGTTACCACAAAGTGCACCATCTGGGAGGTTACCACACAAGACGAGCTTACTGGAAGGTCACCACAAGGTGCACCATCTGAGAGGTCACCACTAAACACAGCCACCTGGATGGCAACATCTCATAGGTCACCATACACACCGCACTATCTTAGGGGATCACTACACAAATTGTGGGTCAAACACATGGCACACAAACTGTGACATCAACACACAGTGAAGTGGGACGTCAACACACAGCGTAGATCACGTGATACATCATCACAAGGAGAATCACATGAGAGGTTTACTAAAAGGTGCTTTGGTCAGGAATCAATACATAATATACATCAAGCTGGAGGTCAGTACATATGGTAAGAGGACAATACTATACTGTTGGTCAGATGGAAGGTCACTACACAAATAAAGTTTGTAAGGAAGCCAACACATAAGATACTCCAGTTGGAAGATCATTAGAGATTACGGTAGATCTACTCAGAAATTTGTTGATATTGGAAAAAAAAAAAAAGAGAAGGACTTACATAACAAGCTTTCTTCAACTTGGTGCCGTCGGTGCAGAGGACCGTGTCGGAGAGTCCTTGGCCATAGACTGACCTGCACGTACTTAAGGAAACTCCCTTCGTCTCAATGTCTCTTAAGTTTCTCGGTGCCGTACCTGGACATAAAAGGGACACAACATGACGACTGATATCGGCCATTGATGCGCATAGTGATAATTCACTTTATGGGATGAAGAAATGTTTACCTGTTCTACATTCAAATGACTGCAAATTATATATGCAAGGTATTAGTATCGTTATCATTATGATAATGATTATTATCATTATCATTATTATTATTAGTATTATAATGATTATCAGTATTATTATTATTATTATTATTTTATCATTATTATTATTATTATTATTATTATTATTATTATTGTTATTATCATTATTATTATTATTATTATCATTATTATTATAATTATTATTATTATTATTATTATTATTATTATTATTATTATTATTATTATTATTATTATTATTATTATTATTATTATTATTATTACCATTATTATCATTATTATTATTATTATTATCATTATTATTATCATTATTATTATTATTATTGTTATTATTATTAATATTATTATTATTATTATTATTATTATTATTATTATCATTATTATTATTATTATTATTATTATTATCATTATCATTATTATCATCATTATCATTATTATTATCACTATTATTCATTTTTTTTTTTTCTTTTTTTTTGCTTTGTCGCTGTCTCTCGCGTTTGCGAGGTAGCGCAAGGAAACAGACGAAAGAAATGGCCCAACTCACCCCCATACACATGTATATACATACGTCCACACACGCAAATATACATACCTACACAGCTTTCCATGGTTTACCCCACACGCTTCACATGCCTTGATTCAATCCACTGACAGCACGTCAACCCGGGTATACCACATCGCTCCAATTCACTCTATTCCTTGCCCTCCTTTTCACCCTCCTGCATGTTCAGGCCCCGATCACACAAAATCTTTTTCACTCCATCTTTCCACCTCCAATTTGGTCTCCCTCTTCTCCTCGTTCCCTCCACCTCCGACATATATATCCTCTTGGTCAATCTTTCCTCACTCATTCTCTCCATGTGCCCAAACCATTTCAAAATACCCTCTTCTGCTCTCTCAACCACGCTCTTTTTATTTCCACACATCTCTCTTACCCTTACGTTACTTACTCGATCAAACCACCTCACACCACACATTGTCCTCAAACATCTCATTTCCAGCACATCCATCCTCCTGCGCACAACTCTATCCATAGCCCACGCCTCGCAACCATACAACATTGTTGGAACCACTATTCCTTCAAACATACCCATTTTTGCTTTCCGAGATAATGTTCTCGACTTCCACACATTCTTCAAGGCTCCCAGAATTTTCGCCCCCACCCCCACCCTATGATCCACTTCCGCTTCCATGGTTCCATCCGCTGCCAGATCCACTACCAGATATCTAAAACACTTCACTTCCTCCAGTTTTTCTCCATTCAAACTCACCTCCCAATTGACTTGACCCTCAACCCTACTGTACCTAATAACCTTGCTCTTATTTACATTTACTCTTAACTTTCTTCTTTCACACACTTTACCAATTTCAGTCACCAGCTTCTGCAGTTTCTCACATGAATCAGCCACCAGCGCTGTATCATCAGCGAACAACAACTGACTCACTTCCCAAGCTCTCTCATCCACAACAGACTTCATACTTGCCCCTCTTTCCAAAACTCTTGCATTCACCTCCCTAACAACCCCATCCATAAACAAATTTAACAACCATGGGGACATCACACACCCCTGCCGCAAACCTACATTCACTGAGAACCAATCACTTTCCTCTCTTCCTACACGTACACATGCCTTACATCCTCGATAAAAACTTTTCACTGCTTCTAACAACTTGCCTCCCACACCATATATTCTTAATACCTTCCACAGAGCATCTCTATCAACTCTATCATATGCCTTCTCCAGATCCATAAATGCTACATACAAATCCATTTGCTTTTCTAAGTATTTCTCACATACATTCTTCAAAGCAAACACCTGATCCACACATCCTCTACCACTTCTGAAACCACACTGCTCTTCCCCAATCTGATGCTCTGTACATGCCTTCACCCTCTCAATCAATACCCTCCCATATAATTTACCAGGAATACTCAACAAACTTATACCTCTGTAATATATATATATATATATATATATATATATATATATATATATATATATATATATATATATATATATATATATAAAGAAGAGCATGGTTATTGTTTCTTTAAAATACTTTGTCGCTGTCTCCCGCATTAGCGAGGTAGCTCAAGGAAACAGACGAAATAATGCCCAACCTACCCATATACACATGTATGTATAAAACACGCCCAAACACCCACATATACATACCTATGCATTTCACTTTGTACATACATATACATACTCAGACATATTCGTGTATATATATGCATGTACATATTCACTCTTGTTGTCTTCACCCATTTCCGTCGTCACGCCCTCACATATGAAATGGCATTCCTCTCCTCCCGGGAGTGCGCGAGGTAGTGCTAAGAAAAGAAAACAAAGGCCACATTCGTTCAAACTCAGTCTCTAGCTATCATGTGTAATGCACCGAAAACCACAGCTTTCTTTCCACATCTGGTCCATACAAAACTTTCCAGACGCTTTACATGCCCTGGTTCATTCCATTGATAGCATGTCGACCCCGGTATACCATATCGTTCCAATTCACTCTATTTCTTGCACGCCTTTCACCCTCCTGTATGTTCAGGCCATGGTCGCTCAAAATCTTTTTCACCAATCCTTCCACCTCCCATTTGGTCTCCCACTTCTCGTTCCCTCCACCACTGACACATATATCGTCTTTGTCAATCTTTTCTCACTGATTCTCTCCATGTGACCAAACCATTTCAGTACATCCTCTTCCGCTCTCTCAACCACACTCTTACCCTTTCATTACATACTCGATCAAACCACCTCACACAACATATTTTCCTCAAACATCTCATTTCCAACACATCCACCCTCCTCCGCAGAACCCTATCCATAGCCCAAGCCTCGTAACCATATGATATTGTTGCAACTACTATTCCTTCAAACATATCCATTTTTGCCCTCCGAGATAACATTCTCGCCTTCCACACAATCTTCAACGCTCACAGAACCTTCACCCCCTCCCCTACCCTCTGACTCACTTCCGCTTCCATGGTTCCATCCGCTGCTGAATCCACTCCTAAATATCTGAAATACTTCACTTACTCCAGTCTTTCTCCTGGAGAAGTCACGAAGCTCTGCAGTTTCTCACCCGAGTCAGCCACCAGGGCTGTATCATCAGCGAATAATAACTGACTCACTTCCCAAGCTCTTTCATCCATAACAGATTACATTCTTGCTCCTCTCTCCAAACCTTTTGCATTTACCTCTCTCTCTTCCTACTCGCGCACATGCCTTACATCCTCTATAAACTTTTCACTACTTCTAGCAACTTACCTCCCACACCATACACTCTTAATACCTTCCACAGAACATCTCTATCAACTCTATCATATGTCTTCTCCAGATCCATAAGTGCCACATACAAATCCATATGTTTTTCTAAGTATCTTATACATACATTCTTCAAAGCAAACACCTGATCCACATAACCTTTACCACTTCTGAAACCATGCTGCACTTCCCAAACTAATGCTCAGTACATGCCTTCACCCTGTTAATCAATACCCACCCATAGAATTTCCCAGAAATACTTAGCAAACTTATACCTCTGTAATTTGAACACTCTACTTTCTCCCCTTTGCCTTTGTACAATGGCACTATGAATGCATTCCGCTAATCCTCAGGCACTTTACTATGAACCAAGCATACACTGATTCACCTCACTAACCAGTCAACAACACAGTCAACTCCTTTTTTTAATAAATTCCACTTCAGTGCCATCTAAACCCCCCGCTTTGCCTTCTTTCATCTTCCGTAAATCTTTCACTATCTCTTCTCTGTTTACCAAACCATTCCCCCTAACCCTCTCACTTCGTACACCACCTCGACCAAAACACCCTATATTTACCAATCTATCATCAAACACATTAAACAAACCTTCAGAATAATCACTTTATCTCCTCACTTCACCACTACTTGTTATCACCTCCCCATTAGCCCCCTTCACCGATCTTCTAATGTGTTCTCTTGTTTTACGCACTTTATTTACTTCCTTCCAAAACATCTTTTTATTTTTCCTAAAATTCAACGATACTCTCTCACCTCAACTCTCATTTGCCCTCCTTTTCACCTGTTGCATCTTTTCCTTGACTTCCTGCCTGTTTCTTTTATACATCTCCCAGTTATTTGCACTATTTCCCTGCAAAGATCGTCCAAATGCCTATCTCTTCTCTTTCACTAACAATCTTGCTTCTTTATCCCACCACTCACTACCCTTTCTAATCTGCCCAACTCCCACCTTTCTCATGTCATAGGCATCTTTTGCGGAAGCCATCACTGGTTCCCTGAATACATAAGAAAAGTATGAATTAAATGTCATATGAATTGATACTTCAGTTTCAGTTACTGAGGATCTATTGACAGAACTGTCTAGGGTTTCCTTTGCAATTTTACTTGCCGTTAATAGTAGATACTCCATTCAGATATCTAGTCCGACGTAGAAGATATAGTAAAAGGTATCAGAGTTACCTTGATGCATATGCAAATTACAGAGATAAGAATATGTTGATGTCATTGTCCAATTATTGCTTGGGTACTGAAAGAAAAGTACAGATGATTAGTAAGAAAGTTGTATGTTAGAGTCAAAGCTATCGACTATTGAGGAGTCAATTTTTACTACTTACATCAAACAGATTAGTGTTGTACCTCTTTACCAGAAACGTTCCTTTGCGCAAAGTTTCTTTAAGTCAGTGTTACATAGATACGTGTAGTATGCTTTACCAACGTATAACTTGATACTGTTAAATTTTGTTTAGATAACTTTGGCTACAACGGATTTAAGTCATATTTTCAGATTATGAAGTTTCCAAGACATACTAAAACCTGTCGGAGAGAAAGCATATACAATCTTTATATGAAGAGATCGCATATCACAAATTCGCTCGTCTACCAACTTTGATGCAGAAGGAAGTCATTACCTACGATAATTTTCTACTGAGCTTTCTGAAGAACTTCTAGAGATGGCAAATTCAGTTCCACAAGGTGAGCATTAGGATCAACTGAATGTTTCTCCACTTTTCTTCAGCTCTGTAACTGACTTTCAGTTCGAGCACTGAGACCTACACGTCCAGAGAGCCTCAACATAACTAACCCAAGAAACACTTTCCTATCACCTGGAGCTCGCTTGGACTCACTGGATGAGAGCTATGTCATAAGCAGGGAATCCGTAGCTCCAGTGAATGGCGTAGGCCGAGGCATAAACATTGTATCCCCCGGTGGTGCCAGGGATCAGTCTATCGTGGGCGCCAACAGTGACTCTGATGATCGTAACCGGAATATTAGACCTGTGGAGGTGGAACAAATGATCACACGACCAGAATTACAACAGTTGTTCTTTATATGAAAATAATTGTGATTTACTAAATGTAATGAAGATCTTTCTTCAAATGTCAGAAAGAAAGGATCAAGATTGTGTTATTACCATTCATTTATATTTTACTCCATGGATGATAAGTGGTGTTCGCTCCCCTACTGATGCATGAAAACATACACTATCTATTTAACTTACCTTTGCTATGGCTGTCTTATAAGGCATGAGAGGTTCACCTGGTAACACAGGGAGGGCTTACCTGGTGACGCGGAGGCTGACTTGGTGCCTTGTTGAGAGACTACCGTGTGACACTGAAGGATTATTTGGTGATGTGGTTAGATTTTATCTATTGACACTGGGGGTCCACCTGCTGACCTGGTAAGAGATATATTGGCGATATATTAAGTCCTCAGCTGGTGACACAATGAGGAACCACCTGGTGACACAATGAGGGATCCCTTGGTGACATGGTGAGGGCTCACCTAGTGACAAACTAAGGGTTCACCTGATGACATAGTGAGGGCTCACTTGGTGACAGAGTAAAGGATCACTTAATGACTTAATGAGAGCTCACCTGATGACATAGTGTGGGCTCACTTGGTGACAGAGTAAAGGATCACTTAATGACTTATTGAGAGCTCACCTGATGACATAGTGAGGGCTCACCTGGTGACAGAATAAGGGCTCACCTGATGACATAGTAAGGGCTTACTTGGTGACATAGTGATGGCTCAACTGTTAACACAGCAACGGCTCACCTGGATAGACAATGGGCAGCAGTCATGACCCATTGGCTGCTGATAATGGAGCCACCACAACTGGCAGCCCTGCGGTCAGTCCATAATGTTACCAACCACACCTGCAACACACAAGATATTACTATTAGTCGGCCTGAACTTTTTCCTGAGCTGACGATAAGGGCAAATGTGAATATAAAAGTATGACTGACCTTACTTCGTTGTGAACGGTAGTGGACTTGACCTTAATCAAATGATAAAAGCTGTGGTTTTGATCTTGATCCACTGAAACCGGGAGTATGGATGACGTTAGCTCATTGTAAACAGTAGTGATGTTGATCCAAGCCCAGAGCAAAGTGAAATAGGGTTTGTCTTAGCCTAATCCTCGTGTCACTAGGGATGCATTTAGTCCAGATAAATAACATTACGTGAGACCTTCATAAGCACAAACCATTCTGTATTTCTAAAGGCAAACACATAAGATTAATGTTTAATCATTTATACCTGAACTTGAGTCGGCCGATGGGTCGATAGGAAACTGGTATTATACTTAGTTCTCAAGTGTAGCTGTGACGAGAACTGAGTCTTACACACCCCTTTTCCCAGTTCAGTATAATCTCTTAATCATTTGCTTCATATCGCCTCTCTCTACATTACACTCTTTCTTTAAAATTTCTTGTATTTCGTACTTCATATTCTTCTATATTTTGTGACATCATTAGGCTTCCTCTGTCTAACCTCGCTACAATAGCCTTTATATCATTTCTGTCCTCATCTGGTGTACTCAGTCTGTCCGTCTGGCTTAGCATGTCCTTCCAAGGCTGAAGATTACCATTAATGTTATGATCTAATAAATGTCAGTTGATTTTAGATTAAGTAACTATACTGAATTGTGTGAACTGTACTGGATGAGGATGATGATAAAGGAAATAAGGGCAAGTTAATGCTGTCAACTTGGACACTGTGCGCGAGATGACTTCGTAAAAGTTGTACGGATTTACTCTTGGGTCAAGAAACTTTTTTGCACTGAAATTATTTCGAAATTCAGTAATGGGCAGGCTTCTCGACTATCAGTAAGTTTAAGCATGAACAATCTCTGCGGGCATCAGTAATGAGCAATTTCTTATTTCATCCCAAGTTATAGTTATTGTTTCGGTTATTAACAGCGCTGTTTCGAGAAACTATCTACAGCCAAGTTACAAGGCTCATTATGGTTATATCATCTTGGGATTGATGGCAACGTAAATTGAGAATCAATCACTTGTTCACTTTGTCGGAAAACATGACAAAATCTTTAATAATTACGAGCTAAAGCTTGGTATGAAATATATTGTATTTATATGTCATAAAAAATTTAAAGTAGCCGAAACGCAATGTATTGATTAACAGTGAAGTCTAAGATAAGTTTTACGTAACAAGTGGCGCTTTGCAAGGATCATTCTTTGGACCAATTCTGTTTCTGATAAATGTCCGTGAGATATCATAATTCGTAGACATCCTAACCTGCAAAATAAATTTACAACATAAATCAAAATCTCTACGTAGACATTAACAGCAATATTACAAACACATAGACCGACAACAAAATAAATAAGGCAAATGTAGTCCAGAAATCAGCTTCAAGGAATATAAATATACACAAATGCCCGGAACATCATTATGATAAGCGAGAAACTGGTATCCTTTGCAGTTACTGAAAAACCGAACATTACTGCAATCTCAGAAACGTGGAGTTTTGTCTATGTTGATAACAATATAAGCTCTGTTAAGATAAGCAATATAGACACACACACTTACGACTCTATTTTGACATAACAGAAAAGTTCAAAAGTAGACTACGTCTTGGCATTATCAACAGACTTCCTAAGCAAAAAGGAAAATAATATGATGCTATACAATGAAAGTAAAACTACAGTAACCAGTAAAGAAGTTATAATAGTAGGAGACTTCAACAGTCCAAACGTGAAGTGGAACACGTTAACAGGTGACCGAGAGGGAACGAGACTAACGGAACTGATTGAAGACGCTTTTCTAGAACATTCTTGATGTTGTCCTCACCAATGACATAAACTCAATCAACTCTTGCGGAGTAGGCGAGAGTATGTGAAACAGCGGTCACAGTTTGATTCAATTAGCGATACATTTAGTCTGTGTAATGAATGACAATAGACACCTGATACCAGGTTACAGGCGAGCAAATTTTGAAGATATTAGACACGAAAGTCGCTGTATCGACTGGACGAAAATTCTAGACGTTCACACAGCAGAGGACATGTGGAATATTTCTGAATACACGATACTCGAGGTCGAGAGAAAACATATCAGAAATTCAAATCACTGGGAATCGATGAAAATTGCCAAGAACAAATCAAAATCCAAAGAGAGTGTAAGATGGTCATAAGCCAAAGTAAACGAGGGAGAAGAAAGAATTCCTTTATAGTTAAGAATAATCCTAATGGAAATGTTTCAAGGATCTGATGAAAAGAATTGTAGGTTAGAGAAATATAGAGCTCTGAAGTACTTAAATAACTGGACCAATTAAATCCTAACAAATCCATCGGCCCAGATAACGTAGCTCTAAGACTTTTAAAAGAGGTCAGGAGACAGCTGATACATCCCATAACAAAAATATTCAACAAATGTCTATCGGATGGTCAGGTACTAACTGACAGGAAACTAGCAAATGTTACTCCTACACATAAAAAGGAAACAAAAAACGTCCCTTGAACTGCCACCCAATTAGCCTTACGTCAGTGTTAGAAAAAAGATGGAAAAAATAATACGAGATAAAATTGTCACATTCTGGAAGAACACAAAATTATATCGGGCAACCAACACGGTTTCCGTGAGAGAAGATCCTGCCTGACGAATATGCTGGATTTTTTTATGTTATGTATCAGAACTGGGACGAAAAAAGTACCGTCTGATTAGCATATATAGATTTCCAAAAGGCTTTCGGTAAAATACCTCACAAGAGACTTTTACATAAACTCAAAGCACACGGAATCGGTGAACAACTTTGTCACATGGATTAGAGACTGGCTTACCGGGAAAAACCTCAGATTGGCTAAACGTAACGAGTGGTGTGCCACACGGGTCGGACTTAGGCCCATTTCTTTTCATGATATACATAGATTACCTAGAACTCGGTGTCATATCTAAGATCTTCAAATTTGCTGATGATATTAAACTAGGAGATAAACAAGCAGAAATTCGAAATAGTTCAGAGATCTTAACTTACTAGCAGAGTGGTCAGACGGATGGCAAATGAAGTTTGATGTCGACAAGTGTAAAGTTATGCACTTTGGAGCCAAGAATATACGTTAAGACTACAAACTATTAGGAAACTCTCTAAGACAAATGAAGAAAAAGACCTTGGAGTTGTCATTGACAACAATCTGAAGTACAATAAACAGTGTCACGCAGCAAGTAAAAAAGGCAACCCATTGTTAGGTTTCATGGTCAGGAACATAGATTACAAGACACCAGAAACAATTCTCGCACTTTATAATTTTCTAGTAAGACCATACATCGTATATGCAGTCCACTTTTGGTCCCCAAACTATAAAGAAGACGAGAACAAATTAGAGTAAGTACAAAAAAGCGTGACAAAATTGATCCAATCCCTTAGAAATCGAGCTTACGAAGAGAGGCTGAAAAGATTGGATCTCTTCTCCCTTGAAAAACGTCGACTTTGCGGCGGCTTAATCCACGTTTTCAAAATTCTGAACAAGTTTGGTAGATCAAATCACGAACATCTTTTCGAGATACAAAAAATGCAGTAACCAGGACAAATGGAATAAAACTCAAAGATAGATGTTGTACGGACGTAGGTAAAAGCGTTTTTTCCCTATAGGTGTATTGAACACTGGGATAAGTTACGGTCAGACGCCGTGAATGCTAAGACTGTAATTACCTTCTAAAGTCATTTGAACAAATATTATATAAATTCAGGTATATTCTGAGGAAAACACCAGAAATGAATTGTATAAACGACAGCGGCAACGGGAACGCTAGAAGGATGATATGCAGCAGCAGGGATTCGGTTATAGCTTACAAAACTACTGAGCGGAATTCCATTTTCTTGTCAAGTTAAAATCTTTTTCCTTTGCCAGATAACCCAGTCTTGGGCCAATGAGGCCCCCTGTTATCTGTCTTTCTCACGTTAACTCATGTAGATGCAGAGCTGTAAACAAATGGGACTACAAAATTATTCAAAGCGATCTTAACTTACTAGCAGAGTGGTCAAACGGATGGCAAATGAAGTTTAATGTAGACAAGTGTAAAGTAATATACTTTGGAGACAAGAATATACGTTACGACTACAAATTATTAGGAAATTTTCTAACTAATGTAAATGAAGAAAAGGACCTTGGAGTTGTCATTAACAACAATCTGAAGTACGATAAACACTGTCAAGCAGCAAGTAAAGAAGGTAATCAAATGTTAAGCTTCATATCTAGCAACATAGATTACAAGTCCCCAGAAACAATTCTCACACTGTATGATTCTCTAGTAAGACCACACCTTAAATATGCAGTCCAAACTATTAAAAAAAAACGTGGAAAAATTAAAGCAAGAACAAAGAAGCGTGACAAAACTGATCCCATTCATTAGAAATCTGGCATACGGAGAGAAGCTAAAACGATTGGATCTCTTCTCCCTAAAGAAAGTGTAGACTTCGCGTAGACGTCGACACCAGCGGTAACGGGGACACTAGAAGACTAATCTAGTGTCCCCGTTACCGCTGGTGTCGACGTCTACGCGAAGTCTACACTTTACAGGGAGTCGGTGATAACTGAAAAAACTGCTAAACGGAGTTCCATTTTCTTGTAAAAAAAAACTCATCTTCTTTTTTCTTTTTTTACCAGACAACCATGTTTTGGGCCAATCAGGCCTCTTGTTATCTGCCTTTCTCGTGTAAATTCTCGTAAAAAACTAAAGTAGACCATCTGATGGCCTGGACTTATGATTAGCAATTTAGATCTCGGTATCATTTTTAGTCTTGCACATCGGAAATATAAAAGGAAGAAATACGGTATCAATTCTGTAATCTACAAAACATAAATGAGGATTGGGACCTAGGTATAACTATTCCAGATGATCTAGAATCAAGCAAGTACCTAGAAGCTGTAAAGAAGGCAAGCACAACTCTATGCTTCATAGGTAAGGTATTAATTTCCATATCTTGCCATTCACTGGTGCGTCCTCACTTTGAATGCTGTGTTCAGGAAACACACAGATCCAATAGAGAGAACACAGGGAAGTTACCATGGTCAGTCACCAAGTGGAAAATTACAACTGCTGAGGCCATCTAAAAGACCTAAACTTATTTAGCTAAGAAAAGAGACTGAGATGAAGCACTCTACAGCCTTTCAAAAGGGCCAAAGGACTTGGAATGAGTCACCAATATTTAGTTTTAGGTCCAAAGATTACTTTATTAACGTCTAGGTAGATGTGCATTTGTCGAATGTTTACCTACCCTCTGATTCTTATCTCCTCTACTATCACAGACTGCAGATGACCTATTGATCTGTTGTTTTCATCCCTTTGTATTCCTTGTATACTAATGAAGAATGGGTTACGATGAAGAACTTTTCACTTGCCTACTGAACTATAATGACTATTCAGTTCATAATACCTGCCATACAAGAAAAAGTCCGTTCCATGACAAATCATGTCTGGTTAGGTTGTAATACTGAGAGTTTAAAGGGATGCCTATTTCATGACAAGATATGAGAACTATTTACAAAGATTATAATGACAATTTTGCTATAGACTTTAGAATTAATGTCAGCCACTCTGGCACACTTCACACTCTCACTCTCCTGGCCCACATTCCACTCTCACTCACCCTTGGTCCAAACTTCACTTTTAGTCACTCTCCTCGCCCGCACCCTACTCTCACCCACTTTCCTGTGCCACACTCCATGCTTACTCTCCTGACCCACACCTTGCTCTCACAAACTTTTGTGGCCCACACCTTTAGCTTATTACCCTGTCCTATATTTTACATCCTGTCCTCGCTCTTCTGGACTTTATCCTACTTCTCACCTACACGTAACTCTTAGGTGTGCGAATAAAGAATTAAATTGCATTACAACTGCATGGTAAAAAAAGATTAAAGGGCCGGTAGATGTCAGCTAGTTGGCTACATTGTGTGACCGTAGAGGTCAATTCAGTTCACATCACACGTCACGCGAGGGAGGTCAGATCGAGACGCCTACCCATCCTACCAGACAGCGGCAATTCGTCACGGGGGCTGGTCGCACCTCGGTCTCGAAATAACCGGTTAACAAATCATACCACCAGTCTCGTACAGATATCAGTCGAAGAAATGATATGGATCGCCTTTTCCCTCGTCAGCGAGGTAGCGCCATGAAACATCCACACATATACACAAATACATACACATACACATAACAGACATATTCATATATGCACATGTACATATTCATACTTGCCTTCACCCATTTCTGGCGCCATGCTAACCCATAAGAAACACCATCGCCACCCCCTGCTTCAGCGACGTGGAGCCAGAAAAAAAACAAAAAAAGCCACATTCGTTCACACGATCCCATCCCGTTCTGAATTTTCCAGAAGAAGGAACAGAGAATGGGGCCAAGTGAGGATATTCCCTCTAAGGCTCAGTCCTCTGTTCTTAACGCTACCTAGCTAACGCGGGAAATGGCAGATATGTACAAAAAAATATATTGGATTACCTGTTATTTGATAGGCGTGTACAAGAGAGACTTTTGGGTGTAAATGCGCTGAGAGGGGCAAGTGGAGGGATGTTTGATCACTATCTTGTGGAGGCGAGGGTGAAGATTTGTGGAGGTTTTCAACAAAAAGGAGAGATTGCTAGCGAGAAGAGAGTGGTGGGAGTAAGTGAGCTTGGAAAAGACTCTTCTGTGAGGAAGTACCAGGATATTTTGAATGTAGAATGACAAAAGGCAAGAGCAAATGACATGAGAGGCGTGGGTGAGGAATGGGATGTATTTAAGGAAGCAGTGATGTCATGTGCAAATGATGCATGCTGTATAAGGAAGGTGGGCGTTGAACGCATGAAAGAGGGTAGTGATTGTTTAGGGAGGTGAATGCAAGAGTTTTGGAGAGAGGGGCAAGTATGCAGTCTGTTTTGGATGAGAGGACTTGGAAAGTGAGTCAGTTGTTGCTCGCTCATGACACAGCTCTAGTGGCTGATTCATGTGAGAAACTGCAGATGGTGACTGAGTTTGGAAAAGTGTGTGAGAGGAAAAAATTGAGAGTAAATGTGAAAAAGAGCAAAGTTTTTAGGCTCAGTAGGACTGAGAGAAACGTTAATTGGGATGTAAGTTTGAATGGAGAAAAACTGAAGGAAGTGAAGTGTTTTAGATATCTGCGAGTGGGCTCAGCAGCAAACGCAACCATGGAAGCGGAAGTGAGTCACAGGGTGGGGTAGGGGTCAAAGTTCTGGGAGCGATTAATAATGCCTGGCTTGAGAGAACGTTATCTTGAAGAGCAAAATTGGGCATGCTTAAAGGAATAGGCATTTCCAACATTGCTTTATGGTTGCGAGGTATGGTCTATAGATAGGTTCGTGCGGCGGAGGTTGAATGTGTTGGAAATAAAATGGCTGAGGACAATATCTGGTGTGAGGTGGTTTGACCCTGTAAGCAATAAAAAGGTAAGAGAGATGTGTGGTTAAGAGAGCAGAAGAGTGTGTTGAAAAGGTTTAGACTACTGGAGAGAATGAGTGAGGAAAGACTGACAAATAGGATACATGAACAAGAGGTGAAGGAAACAAGGAGAAGCATGAGACCAAATTTAAAGTAGAAGGATGGAGTGAAAAAGATTTTGATCGATCGGGGCCTGAACATACAGGAGGGTGAGAGGAGTGCAAGGAATAGAGTATATTGGAACGATATGGTAAACATACACAAATGTAGACATATATACATATGTACATATCCATACTTGCTACCTTCATCCATTGCCATCGCCACATATGAAATAGCATCCCCCCACCACAACCCCCATCCCACCCCGCACCCACCCCTAACCCACCCAATCCCTCTAGCGAGGCAACGCCAGGAAAAGACAAAAGGCCACATTCGTTCACACTCATGCTCTAGCTGTCATGTGCAATGCACCGAAACCACAGCTCCCTTTCCACATCCAAGGCCCCACAAAACTTTCCATGGTTTACCTCAGACGCTCCACATGCCCTGGTTCAATCCATTGACAGCAGGTCGACCCCGGTATACCACATCGATCCATTTCACTCTATTCCTTGCACGCCTTCCACCCTTCTGTATATTTGCGCCCCGATCACTCAAAATCTTTTTCACTCCATCTTTCCACCTCCAGTTTGGACTCCCACTTCTCCTTCTTCCCTCTACCTCTGACACATATATCCTCTTTGTCAATCGTTCCTCACTCATTTTCTCCATGTGACCAAACCATTTCAACACACCCTCTTCTGCTCTCTCAACCACACTCTTTTTGTTAACACACATCTCCCTTACTCTTTCAATACTTACTCGATCAAAGCACCTCAGACCACATATTGTCCTCAAACATTTCATTTCTAATATATCCCTTCCTCCGCACAAAACTGTCTATAGTCCATGACTCGCAACCATATAACACTGTTGGAACCACTATTCCTTCAAACAAACCTAGTTTTGCTTTCCAGGGTAACGTTTTCGCCTTGCACACATTCTTCAACGCTCACAGAACCTTCGCTCCCTCCCCCACCCTATGACTCACTTCCGCTTCCATGGTTCGATCCGCTGCTAAGTCCATGCCCAAATATCTAGATCACTTTACTTCTTCCAATTTTTCATTCAAACTTGCCTCCTAATTAACTTATCCCTCAACCCAACTGAACCTAATAACATTGCTCTTATGAATATTTACTCAAAACATTCTTCTTTCACACACTACCAAACTCAGTCACAAACCTCTGCAATTTCTTACCCGGATCAACCTCCAGCGATGTATCATCAGCGAACAACAACTGACTCACTTCCCAAGCCCTCTCATCCCCAACAGACTGCATACTTGCCCCTCTCTCCAAAACTATTGCATTCACCTCCATAACCACCCTATCCATAAACAAATGAAACAACCATAGTGACATCACGCACCCCTGCTACAAACCGACATTCACCAAGAACCAATCACTTTTCTCTCTTCTTACTCGTAAACATATTTTATATCCTTGTTAAAAACTTTTCACTTCTTCTGGCAACTTATCTTCAACACCATATTCTCTTAAAACCTTGCACAAAGCATCTCTATCCACCCTATCTTATACTTTCTCCAGATCCATAAATGCTACATACAAAACCATATGCTTTTCTAAGTATTTCTCACAAACATTCTTCACTGCAAACACCTGATCAACGCATCCTCTACCACTTCTGAAACCTCACTGCTCTTTCCCAATTTGATTTTCTGTACATGCATTTACCTTCTCAATCAATACCTTCCCATAAAATTTTCCGGGAATACTTAACAAACTTATGCCTGTGTTATTCAAACAATCACCTTTATCATCACTTCCCTTTTGTACGGTGGCACTATGCATGCATTCCGCCAATTTTCAGGCACTTCACCATGATCCATACATACATTAGGTATCATTACCAACAAATAAACAACAGTCACCTCCTTCTTTTATAGATTCCATTGCAATACCATCCAAGTCCGCTGTCTTGCCAGCTTTCATCTTCCGCAAACCTTTCTGTACCTCTTCTCTGTTCAACAACACATTCTCCTTGAACCTCTCACTTCGCACACTACCTCAAACAAAACACATTATATCTGCCACTCTATCCTGAAACATATTCAACAAACCTTCAAAGTATTCACTCCATATCCGCCTCACTTCAACACTACATGTTATCATCTTCCCATTTCCCCCTTCACCGATGTTCCCATTTCTTCTCTTGTCTTTGGCAACTTATTTCCCTCCTTCCAAAATATCTATTTATTCTCCCTATAATATAATGATATTCTCTCACCCCAACTTTCATTTGCCCACTTTGTCACCTCTTGCACTTTCTTTTGACCTCCTGCCGCTTTCTTTTATACATCTCCAAGTTATTTCAACTGCTTCCCTGCCAAAATCGCCCAAACGCATTTCCTTTCTCTTTCAGCAATGATTTTACTTCTTCATCTAACCATTCAAAACACTTTCAAATCTGCCTACCTCCCACATTTCTCAAGTCACATGCATCCCTAAATACATGCTTCCCTAAATACTTCCCATTCCTGCTCCACTTCCCTTACATCATTTACTTTCATCTTTTCGCATTCTGCACTCAATCTCCCCTGAGACTTCCTCACAAAGGTTGACAGATTATATATATATATATATATATATATATATATATATATATATATATATATATATATATATATATATATATATATATATATATATATATATATATATATATATATATATAATATATATATATATATATACATATATATATATATTATATATATATATATATATATATATATATATATATATATATATATATATATATATATATATATATATATATATATATATATATATATATATATATATATATATATATATATATAATGAGTACAGAATGGAAAAAGGTGAGAACAATGGAAGTAAGGGGAGTGGGGGTGGAATGGGATGTATTTAGGGAATCAGTGATGGATTGCGCAAAAGATGCTTGTGGCGAAAATTCTGGGAACATTGAAGAATGTTTGAAAGTCGTGAACATTATTTCGTAAAGCAAAAATGGGTATGTTTGAAGGAATAGTGGTTCCAACAATGTTGTATGGTTGCGAGGCGTGGGCTATGGATAGAGTTGTGCGCAAGAGGGTGGATGTGCTGGAAATGAGAGGTTTGAGGACAATATGTGTTGTGAGGTGGTTTGATCGAGTAAGTAATGTAGGTGTAAGAGAGATATGTGGAAATAAATAGAGTGTGGTTAAGAGAGCAGAAGAGGGTGTTTTGAAATGGGTTGGTCACATGGAGAGAATGAGTGAGGAAAGATTGACCAAGAGGATATATGTTGCAGAGGTGGAGGGAACGAGGAGAAGTGGGAAACCAAATTGGAATTGGAAAGATGGAGTGAAAAAGATTTTGAGTGATCGGGGCCTGAACATGCAGGAGGGTGAAGGGCGTTCAAGGAATAGAGTGAATTTAATCGATGTGGTATACCGGGGTCGACTTGCTGTCAATGGATTGAACCAGGGCATGTGAAGTGTCTGGGGTAAACCATGGAAAGTTCTGTGGTGCCTGGATGTGGAAAGGGAGCTGTGGTTTCGGTGCATTATTACATGACAGCTGGAGACTGAGTGTGAACGAATGGGGCCTTTGTTGTCTTTTCCTAGCGCTACCTCGCACACATGAGGGGGGAGGGGGCTGTTATTCCATGTGTGGCGAGGTGGCGATGGGAACAAATAAAGGCAGACAGTATGAATTATGTACATGTGTATATATGTATATGTCTGTGTGTGTATATATATGTGTACATTGAGATGTATAGGTATGTATATTTGCGTGTGTGGACGTGCATATATATACATGTATATGTGGGCGGGTTGGGCCATTCTTTCGTCTGTTTCCTTGCGCTACCTCGCAAACGCGGGAGACAGCGACAAAAAAAAGAAAATAGATAAATGATTTTTTTTTTCTTTTTTTTGCTTTTTCGCTGTCTCCCGCCATTGCGAGGTAGCGCAAGGAAACAGACGAAAGAAATGGCCCAACCCACCCCCATACACATGTATATACATACGTCCACACACGCAAATATACATACCTACACAGCTTTCCATGGTTTACCCAAACGCTTCACATGCCCTGATTATATCCACTGACAGCACGTCAACCTTGGTATACCACATCGATCCATTTCACTCTATTCCTTGCCCTCCTTTCACCCTCCTGCATGTTCAGGCCCAGATCACACAAAATATTTTTCACTCCATCTTTCCACCTCCAATTTGGTCTCCCACTTTTCCTCGTTCCCTCCACCTCCGACGCATATATCCTCTTGGTCAATCTTTCCTCACTCATTCTCTCCATGTGACCAAAACATTTCAAAACACCCTCTTCTGCTCTCTCAACCACGCTCTTTTTATTTCCACACATCTCTCTTACCCTTACGTTACTTACTCGATCAAACCACCTCACAGCACACATTGTCCTCAAACATCTCATTTCCAGCACATCCATCCTCCTGCGCACAACTCTATCCATAGCCCACGCCTCGCAACCGTACAACATTGTTGGAACAACTATTCCTTCAAACATACCCATTTTTGCTTTCCGAGATAATGTTCTCGACTTCCACACATTTTTCAAGGCTCCCAGGATTTTCGCCCCCTCTCCCACCCTATGATCCACTTCCGCTTCCATGTTTCCATCCGCTGCCAGATCCACTCCCAGATATCTAAAACACTTTACTTCCTCCAGTTTTTCTCCATTCAAACTTACCTCCCAATTGACTTGACCCTAAACCCTACTGTACCTAATTACCTTGCTCTTATTCACATTTACTCTTAACTTTCTTCTTCCACACACTTTACCAAACTCAGTCACCAGCTTCTGCAGTTTCTCACATGAATCAGCCACCAGCGCTGTATCATCAGCGAACCACAACTGACTCACTTCCCAAGCTCTCTCATCCCCAACAGACTGAATACTTGCCCCTCTTTCCAAAACTCTTGCATTCTCCTCTCTAACAACCCCATCCATAAACAAATTAAACAACCATGGAGACATCACACACCCCTGCCGCAAACCTACATTCACTGAGAACCAATCACTTTCCTCTCTTCCTACACGTACACATGCCTTACATCCTCGATAAAAACTTTTCACTGCTTCTAACAACTTGCCTCCCACACCATATATTCTTAATACCTTCCACAGAGCATCTCTATCAACTCTATCATATGCCTTCTCCAGATCCATAAATGCTACATACAAATCCATTTGCTTTTCTAAGTATTTCTCACATACATTCTTCAAAGCAAACACCTGATCCACACATCCTCTACCACTTCTGAAACCACACTGCTCTTCCCCAATCTGATGCTCTGTACATGCCTTCACCCTCTCAATCAATACCCTCCCATATAATTTACCAGGAATACTCAACAAACTTATACCTCTGTAATTTGAGCACTCACTCTTATCCCCTTTGCCTTTGTACAATGGCACTATGCACGCATTCCGCCAATCCTCAGGCACCTCACCATGAGTCATACATGCATTAAATAACCTTACCAACTAGTCAATAATACAGTCACCCCCTTTTTTAATAAATTCCACTGCAATACCATCCAAACCTGCTGCCTTGTCGGCTTTCATCTTCCGCAAAGCTTTTACTACCTCTTCTCTGTTTACCAAATCATTTTCCCTAACCCTCTCACTTTGCACACCACCTCGACCAAAACACCCTATATCTGCCACTCTATCATCAAACACATTCAACAAACCTTCAAAATACTCACTCCATCTCCTTCTCACATCACCACTACTTGTTATCACCTCCCCATTTGCGCCCTTCACTGAAGTTCTCATTTGCTCCCTTGTCATACGCACTTTATTTACGTCCTTCCAGAACATCTTATTCTCCCTAAAATTTAATGATACTCTCTCACCCCAACTCATTTCTCATTTCATTTCAAGCTAGAAGTTTCAGTTTTCTAAATTATTTCTTACTTTTTTCATATGTATATATATGTATATGTGTGTGTGTGTGTGTGTGTATATGTGCGTGGGTATGTGTATGTATATATGTATGTATATATATATATATATATATTATCCCTGGGGATAGGGGTGAAAGAATACTTTCCACGCATTCCTCGCGTGTCGTAAAAGGCGACTAGAGGGGACAGGAGCGGGGGGCCAGAAATCCTCCCCTCCTTGTATTTTTTAACTTTCTAAAATGGGAAACAGAAGAAGGAGTCACGCGGGGAGTGCTCATCCTCCTCGTAGGCTCAGACTGGGGTGTCTAAATGTGTGTGGATGTAACCAAGATGTGAAAAAAGGAGAGATAGGTAGTATGTTTGAGGAAAGGAACCTGGATGTTTTGGCTCGGAGTGAAACGAAGCTCAAGGGTAAAGGGGAAGAGTGGTTTGGGAATGTCTTGGGAGTAAAGTCAGGGATTAGTGAGAGGACAAGAGCAAGGGAAGGAGTAGCAATACTCCTGAAACAGGAGGGTTGGGATTATGTGATAGAATGTAAGAAAGTAAATTCTCGATTAATATGGGTAAAACTGAAAGTTGATGGAGAGATATGGGTGATTATTGGTGCATATGCACCTGGTCATGAGAAGAAAGATCATGAGAGGCAAGTGTTCTGGGAGCAGCTGAATGAGTGTGTTAGTGGTTTTGATGCCCGAGACCGGGTTATAGTGATGGGTGATTTGAATGCAAATTTGAGTAATGTGGCAGTTGAGGAAATAATTGGTATACATGGAGTGTTTAGTGTTGTAAATGGAAATGGTGAAGAGCTTGTAGATTTATGTGCTGAAAAAGGACTGATGATTGGGAATACTTGGATTAAAAAGCGAGATATATATAAGTATACCTATGTAAGTAGGAGAGATGGCCAGAGAGCATTTTTGGATTACGTGTTGATTGACAGGCACGCGAAAGAGAGACTTTTGGATGTTAATGTGCTGAGAGGTGCAACTGGAGGGATGTCTGATCATTATCTTGTGGAGGCTAAGGTGAAGATTTGTATGGGTTTTCAGAAAAGAAGAGTGAATGTTGGGGTGAAGAGGGTGGTGAGAGTAAGTGAGCTTGGGAAGGAGACTTGTGTGAGGAAGTACCAGGAGAGACTGAGTACAGAATGGAAAAAGGTGAGAACAATGGAAGTAAGGGGAGTGGGGGAGGAATGGGATGTATTTAGGGAATCAGTGATGGATTGCGCAAAAGATGCTTGTGGCATGAGAAGAGTGGGAGGTGGGTCGATTAGAAAGTGTAGTGAGTGGTGGGATGAAGAAGTAAGATTATTAGTGAAAGAGAAGAGAGATGCATTTGGACGATTTTTGCAGGGAAAAAATGCAGTTGAGTGGGAGATGTATAAATGAAAGAGACAGGAGGTCAAGAGAAAGGTGCAAGAGGTGAAATATATATATATATATATATATATATATATATATATATATATATATATATATATATATATATATATATATATATATATATATATATATATATATATATATATATATATATATATATATATATATATATATATATATATATATATATATATATATATATATATATATATATATATATATATATATATATATATATATATATATATATATATATATATATATATATATATATATATATATATATATATATATGCCGACTTCAATCCCCTTGGCCACACCCCGTCTTCACGCTACTGCCCTTCATCCCGGCTTTAATCGTCTTGTCCTCCCTTTGGTTTCACTCTCTTGGCCAGTGCCCTTTCCTCACTCTAATGGCCCACACCCCATATTCACTCTTCCGACCCATTCTTTGCCCTCATTTACTGACCTGCTTCCGGCTTCACTGTCTTGACCCACACCCAGGCTTCAGTCTCCTTGGCCACACCCCGGTTTAGCAGTCCTGACCCACACCTAGCCTTCATTTTCCGATCCACTCCCCAGATTCTCTTTCCTGACCCACAACTTGCCCTAATTTTCCGTCCCACAACCCGGCTTTACTCTCCTGGCCCACACACTAGAATCACTTCCCTGACCCACATCCTGGACCACACACAGGCTTCACTTTCTATACCCACATTCCAGCTTCTCTCTCCTGAACTACAACCGATATTCACTCTCCTGACCCACAGACTAGCTTCACTCTTTTGGCCCACATCCCGACATCTCTCTCCTGACCTACACCCTGGCTTCACTCTCCTGACCCGCACCTCGCTCTCACTCTCCTGGACCACACCCCGGTCGTAACCTCCAGACCCACACTACGGATTCACTCTCCTAGCCCACACACCAACTTCACTCTCCTGTGTCACACCTGATTTCACTCTTTTAACGAACACCCCGGCTTTACTTTCCTTGCCTAAAATCAGGCTTCACTCTCCTGGCCCACAGTCGCCTTCACTCACCTTACCAATACCACGGCTTCATTCTCGTGGCCCACACCCGGCTTTAACATCCGAACCTACATCTCGGCATCATTCTCCCTACACACACACCGGCTTCTTCTCCTGGCCCACACCCCGTCTTCATTCTCCTAACCCACTCCCCGGCTTCACTCTCTTGGCCAACACCTCGCCCTCACTCGCCTGGCTCACACCCCAGCTTCCCTAACTTGCCCTAGCTTTCCTGACCCACAACCCGGTTTCACTTTCCTGACTCACACCCTGGCTTCCTCTCCTTACCCACACCCCGGCTTCCATCTCTTTCCCAACACCTCACTCTCACTCTCCTGGCCCTCAGCCCATCTTTACTCTCCTAGTCCACACCTTGCCCTCAATTTCCTGACCGAAAACCCTAGTTCACTCCTCTGGCCAACACCCTAGCTTTACTCTCCTGGCCCACACCCCGGCTTCAATATCCTTACCCACATCCCGCCATTACTCTCCTGAGCCACGCCCCAGCTTCTGTTTCCTTACCCAAAACCTAGCCTCACTTTTTTGACCCTCACCCCGACTTTATTCTCCTAACACGCACCCTGGATTCACTCTCCTTCCCTAAAACTAAGTTTTTCTCTCCTGGCCCACATCCGCCTTTACTTTCCTTACCCACACCTTAGCTTTACTTTCCTGAACCAGACCATGGCTTTACTCTATTGGCACGGACCCCAGTCTCACTCTTCTGGCCTACATAACGGCTTCATCCTCGTGACCCACACCTCACTCTTACTCTCCAGGCCCACACCACGACCTCACCCTCCTAATCCCATCCCCTGTTTCACTCTCCTGGCCCAAACTTCGCCCTCAGTATCAAGACCCACACCCCGGCTTCGCTTTCCTAGCCCAAAACACGACTTCACTCTTCTGGTCCATACTCCGCTTCACTCTTGTGAGCCACACTTCGCTCTCACTCTCCTGGCTCACACTACGACTTCATCCTCCTGACCCACACCTCAGCTTCACTCTCCTTGCCCAAACCTCGACTTTACTCTCGTGGCCTATATCCCGGCTTTTCTCTCTTCGTCCACACCCCAGCTTCATTCTCCTGACCCACGACTTTCCCTCATTTTCCGACCCACAACTTGGCTTCACTCTTCTGGGTGTCGCATCGTTCGTAAACTTTAGAAATAAACTTAACTCCTTGAATTTTTACAATATTTGGGTTAATGTTTTGGTGATTTGAAACTTATTTTTATCCGATATTTGTCAGTATTTCTAATATAAAGTGTAGTTATTTATAATTGTGTCCTGCTATCGTACGTCAATTATGTACCATAAGCATTTTCTATTGTCTCTTCAACTTGGCATCATTATTATCTATGTACACAGTGTAGTGTTGTGATAAAACACTACACTGTTGTAGATAAAAAGGAAAATGTGGAGGCAGTTCATCAGTTTATGGAAACACGTATTACAGTGGATGAATTTTGACGACAATGATACTAATGTGTTCCTTAAACTATAGACCTCATATAGAGTGGTGTCCTCACAATGTGATTAGGTCCATGAAGTTGAGGAAAGATGGGCAGAATTACTCAATATCAATATCTAGCTTTACTCACTTGACCCCACACTCTGGCTTCACTCCCGTGACCTACAACACAGTTTTACTCTCCATGCCCACGAATCGACTTCACTCTACTTGCCCACACCCTGACTACACTCTTCTGGCCCACACCCTGGCTTCACTCTCCTGGCTTACACCCGACTTTTATCTCCTGACCCACATCCAAAATTCAGTTTCCTTGCCCACACTCTGGCCAACATCATTCCCTCACTCTCCTAACCCACACATTACCCTCATTTTTCGACCAACAAAACAGCTTTACTCTCCTGACCCACACCCTAGCTTCACTATCATGGCCCACATCCTGGCTTCATTTCCCTGACCCACATCCTAGTTTCACTATCCTGGCCCATACACCGGCTTCACTCTCCTGACCCATAACCCAGATTTACTCTCCTGATCGACACACAAGCTTCACTCTCGTAGCCCACACCTCGACTTCTCGCTCCTGACCTACACCCCGGCTTCACTCTACTTTCCCACAAACCGACTTCACTCTCTAGGCCCACACCATGGCAATACGCCCCTGGCCCACACACCAGTCTCACTCTCCTGGTCCACACCACGGTTTCATTCTCTTAGTCCACACCATGTCTTCACTCTCCTGACCCATACCCCGGCTTCACTCTCCTAGTTCATACCCAAGCTTTACTCTTTTGACCCACACCCTAACTTCAGTCTTCTGGCCTACACATCGCCTTCACTTTTACGGCCTACACCCAGCCCTCAGAGCTGCGCAGTAAGACTAGTGTGTGTTCCTCGCCCGACGCAAGACCTTTTATACCTGCCTTTACTCTCCAGTTGCCTCACCTGCCACGGGTACTCGTTCGGTTTAGTCTCTTCTCCGTTGTAAATTCTGGAGTTGCGCCTACCACAGATGTTCCCTGAAACACAGACAACGTCTTGAGCTAAACATGTACTTTTGGGATAAGGTGAAGACGTATGAACATTGTCATACTTGTAAGGAGATCTGAGAGTTGTTAGACATCGGGAGGACTGTAGAATAGGAAGGTTGGTATGTTGTAATGTTGTAGGATGCTGTGACTGTAGAAGGATATCTTAAGGATTAAGAAAATCATTTAGGGTTGTAGAATGCTGTGAAAGCAGTTGTACAGTTTACGGATCGTAAAGTGCTGTGACGCGTATAGAATGCTGTGAAAGATAGGGGTTTAACAGACGTGAATGTTGTAACTGTGTTGATAGTGGTAATGCAATAGGTAGTGATGGTGGTGGTGGAAGAATATGAAAGAGTAAAAGAGAAGACGGCAGTTCAGTGAGTACAAATAACATTTCAGCTCAACACTGCACACTCGTGGTAACACTGGTTACTATCTCGAGTCATTCAGAACTGAGAGTTTGTATTGATTTTTATGAGCCTGAGAGTAATGTGTTGCAAGGTATTTAGAATTTCTTTTTGATATACGCCTTCTTCATGTGTAAGAGCGGTAATTTGGGAGGATGATTCATGAATTGGTAGAGTGAAAGGGGGGACAACTGCCCCATTTCTCTAATATTTAATATCTATGAACTTCAAATACTGATTCGTCCCATATTCAGGCAATATTGCTGACATGAACAGAAAAAAAAAGCTGGTAGATATTCTCTCATTTCACATACGTGTGACATTGGCCATCTGGCGTGTATTGTTGCAAGGTGTTCACTAAAGATTAAAGGCAAGGTACAACAAACTGATATAAAATAATGGATAGAAACAAACATAATCAGGTATCATAATTACAAGCATTTGATAGTTTTTTATGATTCCACATGTATGATGTAATTTGGGCGATAGGATAACTTACTTATGTTCCTGGTTGTTGACTTTTCCTTGAGCAGTAGTTGGGGAAACGCTGGGATCCTTCGAGGTGGGACAGGAGCCTCTGCAGTAATTTCATCGTAGAGGGGATCGGAAAGGTCGATGTCGAAATAAAAGTTATTGCCTTCTGGGAAGAGGGGTTCCACCGGAGGGGAAGTAGTGTTCTCCTCTGCAAACCACACACGACACTGCACACATGGCCGCCGTCACCAGCAGTAGACACCGGCCAGCCATCACGCTCGCCTTGGGTCACGCTGCCGGCACCAACAACATTAAGCTTTGGACCAAACAAATGAACTAACCTTATGATGTTTCTCTATACAATTATATATATATATATATATATATATATATATATATATATATATATATATATATATATATATATATATATATATTTTCTTTTTTTTTTTTTTTCATACTATTTGCCATTTCCCGCGTTAGCGAGGTAGCGTTAAGAACAGAGAACTGGGCCTTAGAGGGAAATATCCTCACCTGACCCCTTATCTGTTCCTTCTTTTGGAAAATTAAAAAAAAACAAGAGAGGGGAGGATTTCCAGCCACCCGCTCCCTCCCCTTTTAGTCGCCTTCTACGACACGCAGGGAATACGTGGGAAGTATTCTTTCTCCCCTATATATATATATATATATATATATATATATATATATATATATATATATATATATATATATATATATATATATATATATATATATATATATATATGTATATATATATATATATATATATATATATATTATATATATATATTTATATATATATATAAATATATATATATATATATATATATATATATATATATATATATATATATATATATATATATATATATATATATATATATATATATATATATATATATATATATATATATATATATATTATCCTGGGGATAGGGGAGAAAGAATACTTCCCACGTATTCCCTGCGTGTCGTAGAAGGCGACTAAAAGGGGAGGGAGCGGGGGGCTGGAAATCCTCCCCTCTCAATTTTTTTTAATTTTCCAAAAGAAGGAACAGAGAAGGGGGCCAGGTGAGGATATTCCCTCAGTGGCCCAGTTCTCTGTTCTTAACGCTACCTCGCTAACGCGGGAAATGGCGAATAGTTTAAAAAAAAAAAAATAAAATATATATATATATATATATATATATATATATATATATATATATATATATATATATATATATATACAATTATATATATACATATATATATATATATATATATATATATATATATATATATATATATATATATATATATATATATATATATATATATATATATATATATATATATACAATTATATATATACATATATATATATATATATATATATATATATATATATATATATATATATATATATATATATATATATATATATATATATATATATATATATATGTATATATATAATTGTATATATATATATATATATATATATATATATATATATATATATATATATATACAATTATATATATATATATATATATATATATATATATATATATATATATATATATATATATATATTTTTTTTTTTTTCCCTGTCTCCCGCGTTTGCGAGGTAGCGCAGGGAAACAGACGAAAGAAATGGCCCAACCCACTCCCATACAAATATATATATACATACGTCCACACACGCAAATATACATACCTACACAGCTTTCCATGGTTTACCCCAGACGCTTCACATGCCCCGATTCAATCCACTGACAGCACGTCAACCCCGGTATACCACATCGATCCAATTCAATTTATTCCTTGCCCTCCTTTCACCCTCCTGCATGTTCAGGCCCCGATCACACAAAATCTTTTTCACTCCATCTTTCCACCTCCAATTTGGTCTCCCACTTCTCGTTCCCTCCACCTCCGACATATATATCCTCTTGGTCAATCTTTCCTCACTCATTCTCTCCATGTGCCCAAACCATTTCAAAACACCCTCTTCTGCTCTCTCAACCACGCTCTTTTTATTTCCACACATCTCTCTTACCCTTACGTTACTTACTCGATCAAACCACCTCACACAACAGATTGTCCTCAATCATCTCATTTCCAGCACATCCATCCTCCTGCGCACAACTCTATCCATAGCCCACGCCTCGCAACCATATATCATTGTTGGAACCACTATTCCTTCAAACATAGCCATTTTTACTTTCCGAGATAATGTTCTCGATTTCCACACACTCTTGAAGGCTCCCAAAATTTTCGCCCCCTCCCCTACCCTATGATTCACCTCTGCTTCCATGGTTCCATCCGCTGCCAAATCCACTCCCAGATATCTAAAACACTTCACTTCCTCCAGTTTTTCTCCATTCAAACTTACCTCCGAATTCACTTGATCCTCAACCTTACTATACCTAACAATCTTGCTCGTATTCATATTTACTCTCAACTTTCTTCTCTCACACACTTTACCAAACTCAGCCACCAGCTTCTGCAGTTTCTCACATGAATTAGCCACCAGCGTTGTATCATCAGCGAACAACAACTGACTCACTTCCCACGCTCTCTCATCCACAGCTGACTGCATACTTGCCCCTCTTTCCAAAACTCTTGCATTCACCTCCCTAACAACCCCATGCATAAACAAATTAAACAACTATGGGGACATCAAATACCCCTGCCGCAAACCTACATTCAATGAGAACTAATCACTTTCCTCTCTTCTTACACATACACATGCCTTACACCCTCGATAAAAACTTTTCACTGCTTTTAACAACTTGCCTCCCACACCATATATTCCTTCCATATAGCATCTCGATCAACTCAATCATATGCCTTTTCCAGATCCATAAATGCTACATTTAAATTCAATTGCTTTTCTAAGTATTTCTCATATACATTCTTCAAAGCAAACACCTGATCCACGCATCCTCTACAACTTGTGAAACAACATTGCTCTTCCCCAATCTGATGCTCTGTACATGCCTTCACCCTCTCAATCAATACCCTCCCATATAATTTACCAGGAATACTCAACAGAGCACTCACATTTGTCCCCTTTCCCTTTATACAATAGCACAATGCACGCATTCCGCCAACCCTCAAGCACCTCACCATGAGTCATACATACATTAAATAACCTTACCAACCAGTCAACAATACAGTCACCCCATTTTTTGATAAATTCTACAGCAATACCATCCAACCCTCTGCCTTGCCTACTTTTATTTTCCACAAAGCTTTTACTACCTTTTCTCTGTTTACCAAATCATTTTCCCTAACCCTCTCACTTTGCACACCACCTCGACCAAAACACCGTATATCTGCCACTTTATCATCAAACACATTCAACAAACCTTCAAAATACTCACTCCATCTCCTTCTCACATCACCACTACCTGTTATCACCTCCTCATTAGCCCCCTTCACTGAGGTTCCCATTCGTTCCCTTGTCTCAGGCACTTTATTTACCGCTTTCCAAAACATCTTTTTTTTCTTCCTAAAATTCAATGATACCCTCTCACCCCAATTCTCATTTGCCTTCTTTTTCACCTCTTGCACCTTTCTCTTGACCTCCTGCCTCGTTCTTTTATACATCTCCCACTCATTTGCATTATTTCCCTGCAAAAATCGCTCAAATGCCTCACTCTTCTCTTTCACTAACAATCTTACCTCTTCATCGCACCATTCACTACGCTTTCTAATGTGCTAACCTCCCAATCTTTTCATGCCACAAGCATCTTTTGCGCAAGCCATCACTGCTTCCCTGAATACATCCCATTCCTCCCCCACTCCCATTACCGCCTTTGCTCTCACCTTTTTCCATTCTGTACTCAGTCTCTCCTGGTACTTCATCACATAAATCTCCTTCCCAAGCTCACTTACTGTCACCACTCTCTTCACCCCAACATTCTCCTGTCTTTTCTGAATACCTCTAAAAATCGTCACCTTCGCCTCCACAAGATAATGATCAGACATCCCTCCAGTTCCACCTCTCAGCACATTAACATCGAAAAGTCTCTCTTTCGCACGCCTATCAATTAATACCTAATCCAATAACGCTCTCTGGCGATCTCTCCTACTTACATACGTATATCTATGAATATCTCTCTTTTTAAACCAGGTATTCCCAATCACTAGTACTTTTTCAGCACATAAAACAAAAAGCTCTTCACCATTTCCGTTTACAACACTGAACACCCCATGTATACCAATTATTCCCTCAACTGCCACATTACTCACCTTTGCCCTCAAATCACCCATCACTATAACACGGTCTCGTGCATCAAAACTACTATATATATATATAAATATATATATATATATATATATATATATATATATATATATATATATATATATATATATATATATATATATATATATATATATATATATATATATATATATATATATATATATATATATATATATATATATATATATGGGAGGGTACTGATTGAGAGGGTGAAGGCATGTACAGAGCATCAGATTGGGGAAGAGCAGTGTGGTTTCAGAAGTGGTAGAGGATGTGTGGATCAGGTGTTTGCTTTGAAGAATGTATGTGAGAAATACTTAGAAAAGCAAATGGATTTGTATGTAGCATTTATGGATCTGGAGAAGGCATATGATAGAGTTGATAGAGATGCTCTGTGGAAGGTATTAAGAAAATATGGTGTGGGAGGCAAGTTGTTAGAAGCAGTGAAAAGTTTTTATCGAGGATGTAAGGCATGTGTACGTGTAGGAAGAGAGGAAAGTGATTGGTTCTCAGTGAATGTAGGTTTGCGGCAGGGGTGTGTGATGTCTCCATGGTTGTTTAATTTGTTTATGGATGGGGTTGTTAGGGAGGTAAATGCAAGAGTTTTCGAAAGAGGGGCAAGTATGAAGTCTGTTGGGGATGAGAGAGCTTGGGAAGTGAGTCGGTTGTTGTTCGCTGATGATACAGCGCTGGTGGCGGATTCATGCGAGAAACTGCAGAAGCTGGTGACGGAGTTTGGTAAAGTGTGTGGAAGAAGAAAGTTAAGAGTAAATGTGAATAAGAGCAAGGTTATTAGGTACAGTAGGGTTGAGGGTCAAGTCAATTGAGAGGTGAGTTTGAATGGAGAAAAACTGGAGGAAGTGAAGTGTTTTAGATATCTGGGAGTGGATCTGTCAGCGGATGGAACCATGGAAGCGGAAGTGGATCATAGGGTGGGGGAGGGGGCGAAAATTTTGGGAGCCTTGAAAAATGTGTGGAAGTCGAGAACATTATCCCGGAAAGCAAAAATGGGTATGTTTGAAGGAATAGTGGTTCCAAGAATGTTGTATGGTTGCGAGGCGTGGGCTATGGATAGAGTTGTGCGCAGGAGGATGGATGTGCTGGAAATGAGATGTTTGAGGACAATGTGTGGTGTGAGGTGGTTTGATCGAGTAAGTAACGTAAGGGTAAGAGAGATGTGTGGAAATAAAAAGAGCGTGGTTGAGAGAGCAGAAGAGGGTGTTTTGAAATGGTTTGGGCACATGGAGAGAATGAGTGAGGAAAGATTGACCAAGAGGATATATGTGTCGGAGGTGGAGGGAACGAGGAGAAGAGGGAGACCAAATTGAAGGTGGAAAGATGGAGTGAAAAGGATTTTGTGTGATCGGGGCCTGAACATGCAGGAGGGTGAAAGGAGGGCAAGAAATAGAGCGAATTGGAGTGATGTGGTATACAGGGGTTGACGTGCTGTCAGTGGATTGAATCAAGGCATGTGAAGCGTCCGGGGTAAACCATGGAAAGCTGTGTAGGTATGTATATTTGCGTGTGTGGACGTGTGTATGTACATGTGTATGGGGGGTGGGTTGGGCCATTTCTTTCGTCTGTTTTCTTGCGCTACCTCGCAAACGCGGGAGACAGCGACAAAGTATAAAAAAAAAAAAAAAAAAAAAAAAAGAATTATATATATATATATATATATATATATATATATATATATATATATATATATATATATACATATATATATATATATATATATATATATATATATATATATATATATATATATATATATATATATATATATATATATATATATATATATATATATATATATATATATATATATATATATATATATATATATATATATATATATGTATATATATATATATATATATATATATATATATATATATATATATATATATATATATATATATATATATATATATATGAAGAAGTAAGAGTATTAGTGAAAGAGAAGAGAGAGTCATTTGGACGATTTTTGCAGGGAAAAAATGCAATTGAGTGGGAGATGTATAAAAGAAAGAGACAGGAGGTCAAGAGAAAGGTGCAAGAGGTGATAAAAAGGGCAAATGAGAGTTGGGGTGAGAGAATATCATTAAATTTTAGGGAGAATAAAAAGATGTTCTGGAAGGAGGTAAATAAAGTGCGTAAGACAAGGGAGCAAATGGGAACTTCAGTGAAGGGCGCAAATGGGGAGGTGATAACAAGTAGTGGTGATGTGAGAAGGAGATGGAGTGAGTATTTTGAAGGTTTGTTGAATGTGTTTGATGATAGAGTGGCAGATATAGGGTGTTTTGGTTGAGGTGGTGTGCAAAGTGAGAGGGTTAGGGAAAATGATTTGGTAAACAAAGAAGAGGTAGTGAAAGCTTTGCGGAAGATGAAAGCCGGCAAGGCAGCAGGTTTGGATGGTATTGCAGTGGAATTTATTAAAAAAGGGGGTGACTGTATTGTTGACTGGTTGGTAAGGTTATTTAATGTATGTATGACTCATAGTGAGGTGCCTGAGGATTGGCGGAATGCGTGCATAGTGCCATTGTACAAAGGCAAAGGGGATAAGAGTGAGTACTCAAATTACAGAGGTATAAGTTTGTTGAGTATTCCTGGTAAATTATATGGGAGGGTATTGATTGAGAGGGTGAAGGCATGTACAGAGCATCAGATTAGGGAAGAGCAGTGTGGTTTCAGAAGTGGTAGAGGATGTGTGGATCAGGTGTTTGCTTTGAAGAATGTATGTGAGAAATACTTAGAAAAGCAAATGGATTTGTATGTAGCATTTATGGATGTGGAGAATGCATATGATAGAGTTGATAGAGATGCTCTGTGGAAGGTATTAAGAATATATGGTGTGGGAGGCAAGTTGTTAGAAGCAGTGAAAAGTTTTTATCGAGGATGTAAGGCATGTGTACGTGTAGGAAGAGAGGAAAGTGATTGGTTCTCAGTGAATGTAGGTTTGCGGAAGGGGTGTGTGATGTCTCCATGGTTGTTTAATTTGTTTATGGATGGGGTTGTTAGGGAGGTAAATGCAAGAGTTTTGGAAAGAGGGGCAAGTATGAAGTCTGTTGGGGATGAGAGAGCTTGGGAAGTGAGTCAGTTGTTGTTCGCTGATGATACATCGCTGGTGGCTGCCGCAAACCTACATTCACTGAAAACAAATCACTTTCCTCTCTTCCTACACGTACACATGCCTTACATCCTCGATAAAAACTTTTCACTGCTTCTAACAACTTGCCTCCCACACCATATATTCTTAATACCTTCCACAGAGCATCTCTATCAACTCTATCATATGCCTTCTCCAGATGCAAAATGCTACATAAAAATCCATTTGCTTTTCTAAGTATTTCTCACATACATTCTTCAAAGCAAACACCTGATCCACACATCCTCTACCACTTCTGAAACCACACTGCTCTTCCCCAATCTGATGCTCTGTACATGTCTTCACCCTCTCAATCAATACCCTCCCATATAATTTACCAGGAATACTCAACAAACTTATACCTCTGTATTTGACCACTCACTCTTATCCCCTTTGCCTTTGTACAATGGCACTATGCACGCATTCCGCCAATCCACAGGCACCTCACCATGACTCATGCATACATTGAATAACCTTACCAACCAGTCAATAATACAGTCACCCCCTTTTTTAGTAAATTCCACTGCAATATCATCCAAACCTGCTGACTTGCCGGCTTTCATCTTCCGCAAAGCTTTTACTACCTCTTCTCTTTTTACCAAATGATTTTTCCCTAACCCTCTCACTTTGCACACCACCTCGACCAAAACACCCTTTATCTGCCACTCTATCATCAAACACATTCAACAGACCTTCAAAATACTCACTCCATCTCCTTCTCACATCACCACTACTTCTTATCACCTCCCCATTTGCGCCCTTCACTGAAGTTCCCATTTGCTCCCTTGTCTTACGGACTTTATTTACCTCCTTCCAGAACATCTTTTTATTCTCCCTAAAATTTAATGATACTCTCTCACTCCAACTCTCATTTGCCCTCTTTTTCACCTCTTGCACCTTTCTCTTGACCTCCTGTCTCTTTATTTTATACATCTCCCACTCAATTGCATCTTTTCCCTACAAAAATCGTCCAAATGCCTCTCTGTTCTCTTTCACTAATACTCTTACATCTTCATCCCACCACTCACTACCCTTTCTAATCAACCCACCTCCCACTCTTCTCATGCCACAAGCATCTTTTGCGCAATCCATCACTGATTCCCTAAATACATCCCATTCCTCCCCCACTCCCCTTACTTCCATTGTTCTCACCTTTTTCCATTCTGTACTCAGTCTCTCCTGGTACTTCCTCACACAAGCCTCCTTTCCAAGCTCACTTACTCTCACCACCCTCTTCACCCCAACATTCACTCTTCTTTTCTGAAAACCCATAAAAAACTTCACCTTAGCCTCCACAAGATAATGCTCAGACATCCCTCCAGTTGCACCTCTCAGCACATTAACATCCAAAAGTCTCTCTTTCGCGCGACTGTCAATTAACACGTAATCCAATAATGCTCTCTGGCCATCTCTCCTACTTACATACGTATACGTATACATACTTATGTATCTCTCGCTTTTTAAACCAGGTATTCCCAATCACCAGTCCTTTTTCAGCACATAAATCTACAAGCTCTTCACCATTTCCATTTACAACACTGAACATCCCATGTATACCAATTATTCCCTCAACTGCCACATTACTCACCTTTGCATTCAAATCACCCATCACTATAACCCGGTCTCGTGCATCAAAACCACTAACACACTCATTCAGCTGCTCCCAAAACACTTGCCTCTCATGATCTTTCTTCTCATGCCCAGGTGCATATGCACCAATAATCACCCATCTCTCTCCATCAACTTTCAGTTTTACCTATATTAATCGAGAATTTACATTCTTACATTCAATCACATAATCCCACAACTCCTGTTTCAGGAGTACTGCTACTCCTTCCCTTGCTCTTGTCCTCTCACTAACCCTTGACTTTACTCCCAAGACATTCCCAAACCACACTTCCCCTTTACCCTTGAGCTTCGTTTCACTAAGAGCCAAAACATCCAGGTTCCTTTCCTCATATATAATACCTATCTCTCCTTTTTTCACATCTTGGTTACATCCACACACATTTAGACACCCTAGTCTGAGACTTCGAGGAGGATGAGCACTCCCCGCGTGACTCCTTCTTCTGTTTCCCATTTTAGAAAGTTAAAAAGTACAAGGAGGGGAGGATTTCTGGCCCCCCGCTCCCGTCCCCTCTAGTCGCCTTCTATGACACGCGAGGAATGCGTAGGAAGTATTCTTTCACCCCTATCCCCAGGGATAGTATGTACATATATATATATATATATATATATATATATATATATATATATATATATATATATATATATATATATATATATATATATATATATATATGTATATATATATATATATACATATATATATATATACATATATATATATATATATATATATATATATATATATATATATATATATATATATATATATATATATATATATATATATATATATATATATATATATATATATATATATATATATATATATATATATATATAGATATATATATACATATATACATACATACACATACATACGCACATATACACACACACACACACATATACATATATATACATATGAAAAATATAAGAAATAATTTAGAAAACTGAAACGTCTAGCTTGAAATGAGATGAAAAATGAATGTCAAATAATGGTTCAACCTCTGGCTATGGAAAAGTTAAATGTATAATTCATTTCCACAAACGTCAATATATATATATATATATATATATATATATATATATATATATATATATATATATATATATATATATATATATATATATATTATCCCTGGGGATAGGGAGACAGCGACAAAGCAAAATATATATATATATATATATATATATATATATATATATATATATATATATATATATATATATATATATATATATATATATGGAAAAAGGTGAGAACAATGGAAGTAAGGGGAGTGGGGGAGGAATGGGATGTATTTAGGGAATCAGTGATGGATTGCGCAAAAGATGCTTGTGGCATGAGAAGAGTGGGAGGGGGGCTGTTTAGAAAGGGTAGTGAGTGGTGGGATGAAGAAGTAAGAGTATTAGTGAAAGAGAAGAGAGAGGCATTTGGACGATTTTTGCAGGGAAAAAATGCAATTGAGTGGGAGAAGTATAAAAGAAAGAGACAGGAGGTCAAGAGAAAGGTGCAAGAGGTGAAAAAAAGGGCAAATGAGAGTTGGGGTGAGAGACTATCAGTAAATTTTAGGGAGAATAAAAAGATGTTCTGGAAGGAGGTAAATAGGGTGCGTAAGACAAGGGAGCAAATGGGAACTTCAGTGAAGGGCGTAAATGGGGAGGTGATAACAAGTAGCGGTGATGTGAGAAGGAGATGGAATGAGTATTTTGAAGGTTTGTTGAATGTGTCTGATGACAGAGTGGCAGATATAGGGTGTTTTGGTCGAGGTGGTGTGCAAAGTGAGAGGGTTAGGGAAAATGATTTGGTAAACAGAGAAGAGGTAGTTAAAGCTTTGCGGAAGATGAAAGCCGGGAAGGCAGCAGGTTTGGATGGTATTGCAGTGGAATTTATTAAAAAAGGGGGTGACTGTATTGTTGACTGGTTGGTAAGGTTATTTAATGTATGTATGACTCATGGTGAGGTGCCTGAGGATTGGCGGAATGCGTGCATAGTGCCATTGTACAAAGGCAAAGGGGATAAGAGTGAGTGCTCAAATTACAGAGGTATAAGTTTGTTGAGTATTCCTGGTAAATTATATGGGAGGGTATTGATTGAGAGGGTGAAGGCATATACAGAGCATCAGATTGGGGAAGAGCAGTGCGGTTTCAGAAGTGGTAGAGGATGTGTGGATCAGGTGTTTGCTTTGAAGAATGTATGTGAGAAATACTTAGAAAAGCAAATGGATTTGTATGTAGCATTTATGGATCTGGAGAAGGCATATGATAGAGTTGATAGAGATGCTCTGTGGAAGGTATTAAGAATATATGGTGTTGGAGGCAAGTTGTTAGAAGCAGTGAAAAGTTTTTATCGAGGATGTAAGGCATGTGTACGTGTAGGAAGAGAGGAAAGTGATTGGTTCTCAGTGAATGTAGGTTTGCGGCAGGGGTGTGTGATGTCTCCATGGTTGTTTAATTTGTTTATGGATGGGGTTGTAAGGGAGGTAAATGCAAGAGTCCTGGAAAGAGGGGCAAGTATGAAGTCTGTTGGGGATGAGAGAGCTTGGGAAGTGAGTCAGTTGTTGTTCGCTGATGATACAGCGCTGGTGGCTGATTCATGTGAGAAACTGCAGAACCTGGTGACTGAGTTTGGTAAAGTGTGTGGAAGAAGAAAGTTGAGAGTAAATGTGAATAAGAGCAAGGTTATTAGGTACAGTAGGGGTGAGGATCAAGTCAATTGGGAGGTGAGTTTGAATGGAGAAAAACTGGAGGAAGTGAAGTGTTTTAGATATCTGGAAGTGGATCTGTCAGCGGATGGAACCATGGAAGCGGAAGTGGATCATAGGGTGGGGGAGGGGGCGAAAATTTTGGGAGCCTTGAAAAATGTGTGGAAGTCGAGAACATTATCTCGGAAAGCAAAAATGGGTATGTTTGAGGGAATAGTGGTTCCAACAATGTTGTATGGTTGCGAGGCGTGGGCTATGGATAGAGATGTGCGCAGGAGGATGGATGTGCTGGAAATGAGATGTTTGAGGACAATGTGTGGTGTGAGGTGGTTTGATCGAGTAAGTAACGTAAGGGTAAGAGAGATGTGTGGAAATAAAAAGAGCGTGGTTGAGAGAGCAGAAGAGGGTGTTTTGAAATGGTTTGGGCACATGGAGAGAATGAGTGAGGAGAGATTGACCAAGAGGATATATGTGTCGGAGGTGGAGGGAACGAGGAGAAGAGGGAGACCAAATTGGAGGTGGAAAGATGGAGTGAAAAAGATTTTGTGTGATCGGGGCCTGAACATGCAGGAGGGTGAAAGGAGGGCAAGGAATAGAGTGAATTGGAGTCATGTGGTATACAGGGGTTGACGTGCTGTCAGTGGATTGAATCAAGGCATGTGAAGCGTCTGGGGTAAACCATGGAAAGCTGTGTAGGTATGTATATTTGCGTGTGTGGACGTGTGTATGTACATGTGTATGGGGGGGGGGGGTTGGGCCATTTCTTTCGTCTGTTTCCTTGCGCTACCTCGCAAACGCGGGAGACAGCGACAAAGTATAAAAAAAAAAAAAAAAAAAAAAAAAAAAATATATATATATATATATATATATATATATTATCCCTGGTGTTAGGGGAGAAAGAATACTTCCCACGTATTCCCTGCGTGTCGTAGAAGGCGACTAAAAGGGGAGGGAGCGGGGGGCTGGAAATCCTCCCCTCTCAATTTTTTTTAATTTTCCAAAAGAAGGAACAGAGAAGGGGGCCAGGTGAGGATATTCCCTCAGTGGCCCAGTTCTCTGTTCTTAACGCTACCTCGCTAACGCGGGAAATGGCGAATAGTTTGAAAAAAAAAAAAATATATATATATATATATATATATATATATATATATATATATATATATATATATATATATATATATATATATATATATATATATTTTGCTTTGTCGCTGTCTCCCGCGTTTGCGAGGTAGCGCAAGTAAACAGACGAAAGAAATTCCCCAACCCACCACCATACACATGTATATACCTACACGTCCACACACGCAAATATACATACCCATATATCTCAAAGTACACATATATATATATATATATATATATATATATATATATATACACACACAGACACATACATATATACATATGCACACAATTCACACTGTCTGCCTTTATTCATTCCCATCGCCACCTCGCCACCAATGGAATAACATCCCCCTCCCCCCTCATGTGTGCGAGGTAGCACTAGGAAAAGACAACAAAGGCCCATTCGTTCACACTCAGTGTCTAGCTGTCATGCAATAATGCCCGACACCACAGATCCCTTTCCACATCCATGCCTCACAGAACTTTCCATGGTTTACCCCAGACGCTTCACATGCCCTGATTCAATCCATTGACAGCACGACGACCCCGGTATACCACCTCGATCCAATTCACTCTATTCCTTGCCAGCCTTTCACCCTCCTGCATGTTCAGGCCCCGATCACTCAAAATCTTTTTCACTCCATCTCTCCACCTCCAATTTGGTCTCCCACTTCTCCTCGTTCCCTTCACCTCTGACACATATATCCTCTTGGTCAATCTTTCTTCACACTCGTTCTCTCATTGTGACTAAACCGTTTCAAAACACCCTCTTCTGCTTCCACAACCACACTCATTTTATTACCACACATCTCTATTACCCTTTCATTACTTTCTCGATCAAACCACCTCACACCACATATTGTCCTCAAACATCTTATCTCCAGCACATCCATCTTCCTCCGCACAACTCTACCTATAGCCCACGCCTCGCAAATATATAACATTGTTGGAACCACTATTCCTTCAAACATACCCATTTTTGCTTTCCAAGATAATGTCTCGAATTCCAAACATTCTTCAACGCTCCCAGAATTTATGCCCTCTCCCCCACCCAATGATTCTCTTCCGCTTCCACTTATTCGATACCAAATCCACTCCCAGATATCTAAAACACTTTACTTCATCCAGTTTCTCTCCATTCAAACTTACCTCCCAGTTGACTTGTCCCTGAACCATACTGTACATAATAACCTTGTTCTTATTTATCTTTACTCCCAGCTTTCTTCTTTTACACAATTTACCGAAGTCAGTCACCAGCTTCTGCAGTTTCTCACAAGAATCAGCCACCAGCGATGTATCATCAGCGAACAACAACTGACTCCCTTTCCAAGCCCTCTCATCTACAACGGACCGCATAATTGCCCCTGTTTCCAAAACTCTTGCATTCATCTCCCTAACAACCCAATCCATAAACAAATTAAAGAACCATAGAGACATCAAGCATCCCTGCCTCAATCCAACATTCATTAAGAACCAGTCACTTTCCTCTCTTCCTACACGTACACATGCCTTACATCCGCGATAAAAACTTTTCATTGCTTCTAACAGCTTTCCTCCCACACCATATATTCTTAATAGCTTCCACAGAGCATCTCTATCAACTCTTTCATATGCCTTCTCCAGATCCATAAATGCTACATACAAATCCATTTCTACACACAGACATATGCATAGATACACATGTATATAATTCATGCTGTCTGCCTTTATTCATTTCTTTCGACACACCGCCACACATGAAATAGCTACCCCCTCCCCCCTCATGTGCGCAAGGTACTGCTACCTGCCATGTATACTCCATCGAAAGCACAGCTATCTTTCCACACCCAGGGTCCACGGAACTTTCCATGGTTTACCCCAGACACTTCACATGCCCTGGTTCAATCCATTGACAGCAGGTCGACCCCGGTATACCACATCTTTCCATTTCATTCTTTTCCTTGCACGCCTTTCATCCATGTTCGGGCCCCGATCACTAAAAATCTTTTTCACTCCATTTTTCTACCTCGAATTTAGTCTCCCAATTCTCCTCGTTCCCTCCACTTATGACACATATCTCCTCTTGGTCAATCTTTCCTCACTCACTCTCTCCATACGACCAAACCATTTGAAAACACCCTCTTCTGCTCTCTCAACCACACTCTTTTTATTACCATACATCTCTCTTACCCTAGTATCACTTACTCGATCATAACACCTCACACCACATATTGTCCTCAAACATCTCATTTCCAGCATGTCCACCCTCCTCTGCATAACTTTATCCATAGCCAAAGCTACGCAGCCATATAACATTGTTGGAACCACTATTACTTCAAACATACCCATTTTTGCTTTCCGAGATAATGTTCTTGACTTCCACACATTCTTCAACGCTGCCACAACTTTCGCCCCCTTCCCCATCCTATGATTCACTTCCGCTTTCATGTTTCAATCTGCTGCCAAACCCACTCCCAGGTATCTAAAACACTTCACATCCCCCAGTTTTTCTTAATTCAAACTTACCTCCTAATTGACTTGTCCCTCAACCCTTCTGTATCTAATAACCTTCCTCACATTTCTGCTCAGCTTTCTTCTTTCAAACACTTTACCAAATTCAGTTACCAGCTCCTGCAGTTTCTCACATCAATCAGCCACCAGCGGTGTATCATCAGCGAACAACAATTGACTCACTTCCCAAGCTCTCTCATCCACAATAGACTGCATGCTTGCCCCTCTTTCCAAAACTCTTGCATTGACCTCCTTAACAACTCAATCCATAAACAAATTAAACAGTCATGGAGACATCACAGACGCTTCCTGCAAACCAACATTCTCTGACAACCGATCACTTTCCTCTCTTTCTACACGTACATATGCCTTACAACCTCGATAAAAACTTTTCATTGCTTCTAACAACTTGCCTCCCACACCATATATTCTTAATACCTTCCACAGAGCATCTTTATCAACTCTAACATATACTTTCTCCAGATCCATGAATGCTTTTCTAAAAAAGTCTTTCACACATATATTCTTCAAAGGAAACACCTGATCCACACATCCCCTACCACTTCCGAAACCACACTGCTCTTCCCCAATCTGATGCTCTGTACAAGCCTTCACCCTCTCATTCAATACACTCCCATACAGTTTCCTAAGCATACCCAACAAACTCATACTTCTGTAATTTGAGCACTCACTTTTATCTCCTTTGCCTTTGTACAATGGCACTACGCAAACAGTCCGCCAATCCTCAGGCACCTTACCATGAATCGTACATACATTAAATAACCTTACCAACCAGTCAACAATACAGTCACCCCCTTTTTTAAATAAATTCCACTGCAAGGCCATCCAAACCCCCTACCTTGCGGGCTTTCATCTTCAGCAAAGCTTTTACTACCTGTTCTCATTTTACTAAATCATTCTCCCTAACCCTCTTACTTTGCACACCACCTTGATCAAAACACCCTATATCTACCACTCTCTCATCAAACACATTCAACAAACCTTCAAAATACTCACTCCATCTTCTCACATCGCCACTACTTGTCATCACCTCCCAATTAGCCCCCTTCACTGATGTTTCCATTTTTTCCCTTTACTTACTTCCTTCCAAAATATCTTTTTATTCTCCCTAAAATTTAATGATACTCTTTCATCCCAACTTTCATTTACCCTCTTTTTCATCTCTTGCACCTTTCTCTTGACCTTCTCCCTTTTTCTTTTTTACATCTTCCAGCCATTTGCATTATTTCCCTACAAAAATCGTCCAAATGCCTCACTTTTCTCCATCACTTATAATCTTACTTCTTCACCCCACCACTCACTACCTTTTCTAATATGCCCACCTTCCACGCTTCTCAAGCCACAAGCATCTTTTATGCAAGCGATCAGTGCCTCCCTAAAGACATTCCATTCCTTCCCCATTTCCCTTACGTCCTTTGTTGTCACATATATATATACATATATATATATATATATATATATATATATATATATATATATATATATATATATATATATATATATATATATATATATATATATATATATATATATATATATATATATATATATATATATATATATATATTAGGGAAAATGATTTGGTAAACAGAGAAGAGGTAGTGAAAGCTTTGCGGAAGATGAAAGCCGGCAAGGCAGCAGGTTTCGATGGTATTGCAGTGGAATTTATTAAAAAAGGGGGTGACTGTATTGTTGACTGGTTGGTAAGGTTATTTAATGTATGTATGACTCATGGTGAGGTGCCTGAGGATTGGCGGAATGCGTGCATAGTGCCATTGTACAAAGGCAAAGGGGATAAGAGTGAGTGCTCAAATTACAGAGGTATAAGTTTGTTGAGTATTCCTGGTAAATCATATGGGAGGGTATTGATTGAGAGGGTGAAGGCATGTACAGAGCATCAGATTGGGGAAGAGCAGTGTGGTTTCAGAAGTGGTAGAGGATGTGTGGATCAGGTGTTTGCTTTGAAGAATGTATGTGAGAAATACTTAGAAAAGCAAATGGATTTGTATGTAGCTTTTATGGATCTGGAGAAGGCATATGATAGAGTTGATAGAGATGCTCTGTGGAAGGTATTAAGAATATATGGTGTGGGAGGAAAGATGTTAGAGGCAGTGAAAAGTTTTTATCGAGGATGTAAGGCATGTGTACGTGTAGGAAGAGAGGAAAGTGATTGGTTCTCAGTGAATGTAGGTTTGCGGCAGGGGTGTGTGATGTCTCCATGGTTGTTTAATTTGTTTATGGATGGGGTTGTTAGGGAGGTAAATGGAAGAGTTTTGGAAAGAGGGGCAAGTATGAAGTCTATTGGGGATGAGAGAGCTTGGGAAGTAAGTCAGTTGTTGTTCGCTGATGATACAGCGCTGGTGGCTGATTCATGTGAGAAACTGCAGAGGCTGGTGACTGAGTTTGGTAAAGTGTGTGAAAGAAGAAAGTTAAGAGTAAATGTGAGTAAGAGCAAGGTTATTAGGTACAGTAGGGTTGAGGGTCAAGTCAATTGGGAGGTGAGTTTGAATGGAGAAAAACTGGAGGAAGTGAAGTGTTTTAATATCTGGGAATGTATCTGACAGCGGATGGAACCATGGAAGCGGAAGTGGATCATAGGGTGGGGGAGGGGGCGAAAATCCTAGGAGCCTTGAAGAATGTGTGGAAGTCGAGAACATTATCTCGGAAAGCAAAAATGGGTATGTTTGAAGGAATAGTGGTTCCAACAATGTTGTATGGTTGCGAGGCGTGGGCTATGGATAGAGTTGTGCGCAGGAGGGTGGATGTGCTGGATATGAGATGTTTGAGGACAATGTGTGGTGTGAGGTGGCTTGATCGTGTAAGTAATGTAAGGGTAAGAGAGATGTGTGGAAATAAAAAGAGCGTGGTTAAGACAGCAGAAGAGTGTGTTTTGAAATGGTTTGGGCACATGGAGAGAATGTGTGAGGAAAGATTGACCAAGAGGATATATGTGTCGGAGGTGGAGGGAACGAGGAGAAGAGGGAGACCAAATTGGAGGTGGAAAGATGGAGAGAAAAAGTTTTGAGTGATCGGGGCCTGAACATGCAGGAGGGCCAAAGGCGGGCAAGGAATAGTGAATTGGATCGATGTGGTATACCGGGGTTGACGTGATGTCAGTAGATTGAATCAGGGCATGTGAGGCGTCTGTGGTAAACCCTGGAAAGTTGTGTGGGGCCTGGATGTGGAAAGGGAGCTGTGGTTTCGGGCATTATAGCATGACAGCTAGAGGCTGAGTGTGAACGAATGGGGCCTTTGTTGTCATTTCCTAGCTCTACCTCGCACACATGAGGGGGGAGGGGAATGGTATTCCATGTGTGGCGAGGTGGCGATGGAAATGAATAAAGGCAGACAGTGTGAATTGTGTGCATGGGTATATATGTATGTGTCTGTGTGTGTGTATATATGTGTACATTGAGATGTATACGTATGTATATTTGTGTCTGTGGACGTGTGTGTATATACATGTGTATGGGGGTGGGTTGGGCCATTTCTTTCGTCTGTTTCCTTGCGCTACCTCGCAAAAGCGGGAGACAGCGACAAAGCAGAATAAATAAATAAAATATATATATATATATATATATATATATATATATATATATATATATATATATATATATATATATATATATATATATATATAGTGGAAAGGATTAATGTTCTGAACGTGATCAACTATATTTCTATGAGTCCACGGGGAAAATGATATACTATGATGTTTGCACTTGCACCTTCGTGTGATAATCACATCATCAGGGGACATACAAGAAAGAAATATAACAGTCAGTTGACATACAACGAAGAGACGTCATTTGGTAAGCAAGTGAGTGTCCTAGACAGACAACGAGCCTATCATCAACTTATATGGACAAGAATGGAAAATGTTTACAAAGATTTTCAACGATAAAGCTATCCAATTTGTATAGAATTTCGCTATTATTAAGGTTATGTTTCTTTGTGTATCTAATGATAGAAGATTCAATGATATTTCTCGTGGTAATTGAGTTAGGGTTAATAACTGAGATGGCATTACTCCAGTCATTACAATGGTCATAGTTTTTAACATGATTGAAAAGGGTATTTGCTTCTTATCCTGTTCTTATATTATATTCATTCTGTTTAAGTCTAACAGAAAGATCGTTACTAGTCTGCTCAACATAAAACTTATCAGAAATTGCCGTATTTATACTGTATTCATGTTGCTAAAGTCTAACAGAAAGATCCTTACCAGTCTGCCCAACATAAAACTTATCACAAATTCAACGTGGCACCTTATATATACATCAAGGAGAATTTTCTGGGGAGTTCCTGAATAAGATATTCTTTATAGTATTGTTGTTGGTGAGGGCAACGTTTACATCAAAGGATTTCAGCAACATGAGATATAAAGTAGAAATATCATTAAAAGGGAGAACTAAAAGATTCTTGGTGTCAATGGGATGTTTCGGTTCAACTCTATTGAATAATTTCCTAGCTAATATAAGGGATTTTTCAATGAAATATCTGCGGTACTTTAACTTAGACCCAATAGAATATATCCTATCAAACTTATCATTAAAAAACTCTGGACTGCAAATACGTAATGCTCTAAAGAAACATTGATTGAAATGATAATTCATGTCTGTCATGTTGAGATGAGTAACAATGGATATATGAGCATAAATCAGAAGCTTTTCTGTATGTGCTGAACAAACTTGTTTCCTTGCCTATGGATCATGGAATCTGAAAATAGTAACATACCTTTATTTCACTTTCTATAGTAAATTTGACTGAAGATGCTAAATTGTTAAGTATGGGGAGAAATGTTTGTAAATTTTCATTTATTGGCCAAACACAAAGAACATAGTCTACAAACCTAAGCGAAATTGCATCAGAGGGTAAGATATCTTTTAACAATTTTGCTTCAAAGAATTCCATATGAAGATTACGTACTACAAGAGAAAGAGGATTACCCATTGCAATACCAAATTTTCGAGCACAATAACCTCTCATTGAATTGAAATCCACAGTCTTTTATATACAATTATATCAGTTAAATGAAAACAGACTTTGGAACAGATAGATAGATATTATCCAAAACATCAAATAAATGTTCTAAAAGGTCATAAACTGGAACTTCTGTGAAAAGTGAAGAAAAAGTAAAGCTAACAAGTTTGAAATCAAAATCAACATTGATATTGTTGAGCTTGTTAACTAAATCTACATTGTTCATGATATTAGAATTTGATATCTTACCCACTAAAGGGCTTGACAAAGAAAGTAACCCCTTTGACAATTCATAGGTGATGGAGCCTACTGAACTCACTATAGGTCTTGTCCTCAAGCATTACATTTCCAACACAACATTCCTCCTCCGCACAACCCTATCTATTGCCCATGCCTAGGAAACATACCCATTTTTGCTCTCCGAGATAACGTCCATGCCTTCCACACATTCTTCAAAGCTCCCAGAACCTTCGTCCCCTCCCCACCCAGTAATTCACTTCCGATTCCATGGATCGATCCGCTGCCAAATCCACTCCCAGATAACTAAAACAATTCATTTCCAGTTTTTCTCCATTCAAACGTACCTCACAATTAACTTGTCCCTCAATCCAACTGAAGCTAATGATAACCTTGCTCTTATTTACATTTACACTCAGCTTTCTTCTTTCACACACTATACGAAACTCAGTCCCCAGCTTCTGTAGTATCTCACCCGAATAAGCCGCCAGCGTTATATCATCAGCGAACAACAACTGACTCACTTACCAAGCCCTCTCATCCACAACAGACTGCATACTTGATCTTCTCTCCAAAACTCTTGTATTCACTTCCCTAATAATCGTTGACTTTACTCCCTCGATATTGCTAAACTACTCTTCCCCTTTACCCTTGAGCTTCGCTTCACTCAGAGCCAAAACATCCAGGAGCCTTTTCTCAAACATATTAACTATCTCTCCGTTTTTCTCATCTTGATTACAACCGCACACATGTAGACACCCCAATCTGAGTGTCCAAGGAGGTTGAGCACTCCCCACGTAACTCTTTCTGTTTCCCCTTTTAAAAAGTTAAAATAAAAGGAGGAGAGGGTTTCTAGCCCCCATTCCCGTCCCCTTTAGTCGCCTTCTACGACACGCGGGAATGTGTTGGAAGTATTCTTTCTCCCCAATCCCCATGGATTTTTTTTCTCCCCTATTCCCAGGGACAGATGGGTGAATATTGGAACCTATGCACCTGGTCATGCGAAAAAAAAATATCATGAAAGGCAAGTGCTTTAGGAGCAGCTGATTGAGTGTTTTAGCAGTTTTATGCACGAAACCAGGTTATAGTGATGGGTGATTTGAATGCAAGAGTTAGTAACATGGCAGTTCAGGGTATAATTGGTGTGCATGGGGTGTTCAGTGTTGTAAATGGAAATGGTGGAGAGCTTGTAGATTTGTGTGCAGAAAAAGGACTAGAGATTTGGAATACCTGCTTTGAAACGAGAGATATACATATGCATACGTAGGAGAGATGGCAAGAGAGCGTTATTGAATTACTTGTCAATTGATAGGCGCGTGAAAGAGAGACTTTTGGATGTTAATGTGCTGAGAGGCGCAACGGGAAGGATGTCTAATCATTATCTTGTGCAGGCAAAGGTGAAGATATGTAGAGGTTTTCAGGAAAGAAGAGAGAATGTTGGGGTGAAAAGAGTGGTGAGAGTAAGTGGGCTTGGAAAGGAGACTTGTGTGAGGAAGTACCAGGAGGGATTGAGCGCAGAATGGAAAAAGGTGAGAGCAAATGACGTAAGGGGACTGGGGAAGGAAGGGGATGTATTTAGGGAAGCAGTGATGGCTTGCGCAAAAGATGCCTGTGGCATAAGAAAGGTAGGACGTGGGCAGATTACAGAGAGTAGTGATTGGTGGGATGAAGACGTAAGATTGCTAGCGAAAGAGAAGAGAGAGGCATTTAGACGATATTTGCAGGAAATAGTGCAAAAAACTTGGAGATATATAAAAGAAAGAGGCAAAAGGCTATGAGAAAGGTGCAAGAGGTGAGAGATTATCATCAAATTTTAGGGAGAATAAAAAGATGTTTTGGAGGATGGTAAATAAAGTGCGTAAGACATGAGAAAAAAAATGGGAAAATCGGTAAAGGGGGCTGCTGGGGAGGTACTAACAAGTAGTGGTGAAGTGAGAGTGAGATAGAGTGAGAATTTTGAAGTTTTGTTGAATGTGTTTGATGATAGAGTTTCAGATATAGGGTGTTTTGGTCGAGATGGTGTGCAAAGTGAGAGGGTCAGGGAAAATGATTTGGTAAATTGAGAAGAGGTAGTGAAAGCTTTGCGGACGTTGAAAGCCGGCAAGGCGGCGGGTTTGGATGGTATTGCAGTGGAATTTATTAAAAAAGAGGGTAACTGTGTTGTTGACTGGCTGTTGAGGATATTCCATGTATATATAATTTATGGTGAAGTGCCTAAGGATTGGCGAAATGCATGCATAGTGCCATTGTACAAATTCAAGGCGGATAAAATTGAGGGTCTAGATTACAGAGGTATAAGTGTGTTGAGTATTCCTGGGAAATCACATGGGAGTGTATTGCCTGAAAGAGTACAAGCATGTACAGAACATCAGATTAGAGAAGAGCAGTGTGGTTTCAGAAGTGGTAGAGGATGTGTGGATCAGGTGTTTGCTCTGAAAAATGTATGTAAGAAATACTTAGAAAAACAGATGGGTTTGTATGTAGCATTTATGAATCTGGAGAAGGCCTATGATAGAGTTGATAGAGATGCTCTGTGGAAGGTATTAAGAGTACATGGTCTAGGAGATAGTTTTGCTGGAAGCAGTGAAAAGTTTTTTTTCGAGGATGTAAGGTATGTGTACAAGTAGGAAGAAAGGAAAGTGATTGGTTCCAGTGAATGTAGGTTTGCGGCAGGGGTGCTTGATGTCTCTATGGTTGTTTAATTTGTTTATGGATAGGGTTGTTAGGGAGGTTAATGGAAGAGTTTTGGAGAGAAGGGCAAGTATGCAGTCTGTTGTGGAAGAGAGGGCTTTTGAAGTGAGTCAGTTGTTGTTCGCTGATGATATAGCGCTGGTTGCTGATTCTTTTGAGAAACTGCAGAAGTTGGTGACTGAGGTTGGTAAAGTGTGTGAAAGAAGAAAGCTGAGATTTAATGAGAAAAAAAAAGGTTAATAGGTTCAATAGGGTTGAAGGAAAAGTAATTTGGGAGGTAAGTTTGAATGGAGAGAAGACTGGAGTAAGTGAAGTGTTTTAGATATCTGGGAGTGGAATTAGCAGCGGATGGAACCATGGAAGCGGAAGTGAGTCACAGGGTGGGGGAGGGGGCGAAGGTTCTGTGAGCGTTGAAGAATGTGTGGAAGGCGAGAACGTTATCTCGGAAAGCGAAAATGAGTATGTTTGAAGGACTAGTGGTTCCAACAATGTTATATGGTTGTAATGCATGTGCTATAGATAGAGTTGTGCCGAGGAGGGTGAATGCGTTGGAAATGAGATGCATGATAATAATATTAGGTGTGAGGTGGTTTGATCGAGTAAGTAATGAAAGGGTAAGAGAGATGTGTGGTAATAAAAAGAGTGTGGTTGAGAGAGCAGAAGAGCGTGTACTGAAATGGTTTTGTCACATTGAGAGAATTAGTGAGGAAATTTTGACTAAGAGGATATATGTGTCGGAGGTGGAGGGAACGAGGAGAAGTAGGAGACCAGATTGTAAGTGGAAAGATAGAGTGAAAAAAATTTTGAGCGATCGGGGCCTGAACATGGCAGAGGGTAAAAGGTGTGCATGGAATGGAGTGAATTAGAACGATGTGGTTTACCGGACTCGACGTGCTGCCAATGGATTGAACCAGGGTATGTGAAGCGTCTTGGTAAACCATGGAAAGTTTTATGGGCCTAAATGTGTAAAGGGAGCTGCGGCTTCGGTGCATTATACATGACAGCTAGACACTGGGTGTTAACGAATGTTAGCTTTTCGAAACTCGGAAAATTTTGCCAGTGTCGCCAATAGATACTTTTCTTTCGAAATATTTGTTGGCGAGGGTAGTAACTGAATAACTAAATCGTTGGAATGCAATATGAACGCCTAGATACTGAGAAGTGCATGGCTCCGCGATGTATGGATTTTTCTTTTCTATTAAGGCTAGCAAGTCATGTCTATTGGTCAGTAGGCGGGTGCTCTAACATAAAGATCCTTACGAGTTTGTACAATTTAGAATATATTACAACTTCTACAGGAATTCTGTAAACATCCACCAGAGTTTTATCAGATGACATGAAAATTTGTTGACTCAGGGTCCTCGAAGCGTGAACTGAAATAGTGATTGGAGAGTATAGATCGATAAGAAAAAAGAGCTAGTTAGAATATTATATTACACATGGGCCTCAGAGAGAAGTAAGATGTTTTGAAACGTACTAGCCTATGGCGCTCTACGGAAGGGAGGCTCTAGAGAGACCATGAATGTTGGTATCGGGAGTATAATAGGAGGCAGGTCTATCATAGAAGAAAAGGTCGTTGGAGGGGCCGGTATTGCTACTATCTAAGCCCTCCCTCGAATTGGCTGTACAGTCAGATGGATACCCGGAGATTCTTAGCACCTCTGATGCTGGGGACTATGAGCCACAGGTTTGTTGGAGTCAGTCATGATTATGTTTAAAACTAATTGTGCAGACAAGAGACTGCAAAAGAACTTATGTGAAGTAAATGAGTGAGGTTTGCGTAGGTGTATGGTACTTGCAAGAAGATGGCTGGACTACCCACCGTTGTCCCGTTCTGATGAGGGAAATAAAAACCAACAGTCCTAACATGGAAGGTGCAAGATGGTTATGGGCACTTCTTTAATGCCCCTCAGTCAGGACCCTGGGCGGCTGATGTCAACAGCCTACTACCTATTGAACTGCTCTAAGAGTAGCTGGCGAGATATTGTACTAGATCATCTCTCTTAATGATAAGAATTTCATAGGAAGAGGGAAAGACAAAAGATGCCATGGGAAACAGCAGTCAATCGTGTACTGTGGGTCTAAATATCAGTCATTGGTTCACAGAGATATCTCACAAGAGCACTGGCCGAAATATTTTCTATAAAACAGAGAGACGGCAGAAACGCTACAGTGGACGGAAAGGGATGGTTGAAGAGAGGTTATATCTGAAGGAGGAGCGATCCAAGACACGTAAGCAATATTCCATCTAAGGTTGAATAAGACCTTTGTAGACACAGAAAAGCTACCCATAGAAAAATACGATTATGGAAGCAGACGAATCGATGTAGGATTTCTAAGAAAAAATGGAAGATAGGGTTATGCCAAATATGCTTATATTATTGTGGGGAGAATATTATTGTTCTAAAGTTCATTAGTAAAACGAGTGAAATTTAGACACTTATATGGGCAGAACTCGTGATTTTGCACAATCTTAATATATCTACGTTTTAGATTCTCATCTCTGAGAAACTGTACATCTCCAAAGTATGAAGATAAATAATTTCAGTGCGAGTAAGAGAGGAGGGGAGGGAAAGTAAGCTAAAGAATGTTGAACAAAGTCATCTGCGAAGGAGTGAATAGATTTCGAGGTTAAAAAGGGTAGAGAGTAAATGATAGGACAGATTCCTGAGGGATACCTTTATTGCCAAGAGGACTTAGGAATATCCAGAACCATGGTAAATGTCTGACTAAAATACTTGAAAAGAGAGGACTTTTCTTCGTGATACGACCCTAAGAAATAGAAATAAAGCGTACCGCACTGATAAAAGGGTTCAATCTTTGGTGGTAACAGATCCCTGTGCAAGAGTTTAAGTGGCACGTCGAACGCTCATAACACACTTCACCATAACATTCTCGGTTAGTGACAATAAATGTTCTATTTTACTTTGTAGCGGGAGCACTAGTCGTTCCTCTAGCGGTCGGTCACGACGTGAGGTTTGAGGTGTGAGGGTTCTGGCGTTTGGTCTTATACTCGCGTTCAGGGGACCTGTAGGGAGGGTGTGGGTGGCGGGCATGACGAATGATGAGGTCAGCAGCAGCTGCAGCCACACGTGGACGTTACGTATAAACTACACCTTACGAAAACACCTTTGCCACAAAAGACAAAAATTGATGATTCTAATTTGAAACTGAAATGTACGACGGGATCAAGTGACTCTCAAAAGACATGAATTATACATTATACATTACCGTCGCTTACCTCGTATAAGCTTTTCGAAACTCGGAAAATTTTGCCAGTGTCGCCAATAGATACTTTTCTTTCGAAATAGTTGTTGGCGAGGGTAGTAACTGAACAACTAAATCGTTGGAATGCAATATGAACGCCTAGATACTGAGAAGTGCATGGCTCCGCGATGTATGGATTTTTCTTTTCTACTAAGGCTAGCAAGTCATGTCTATTGGTCAGTAGGCGGGTGCTCAAACATTAGCTGTCCAAAATTATTCGTTCTATTTGTTTTTCGCCTTCACAGAGACGTCATCAGGAATCCTCAGAAAAACAGAGAAAAAAACTCACAAATCATGGATATGAAATGTAAAACAAATATTACATGTATAAAAGAAATAAACTCAGAAAAGTCTACTGTACATAGGATATGGGAAATAGGGGAAAACACTATAAGCGATAGAAAATAACAATGCCATGACGGGTAGTGTGAGCAGTATTCTGATACAAAATATGGATGAAGAAATGTAAAAAAAAAAAAAAAAAAGAAGATCTCACAGTTGAGGAAACAGAAAAACAGTCTTATGCAAGGTAAGAATAAAGACAGTCCATCACTAAATAGTCTAAGCTAAGCCAAGCCAGACCATTATTGTCCGAGTGTGACCTTGAGGTCAACCAGGTTCACCTGATACTCTGACATTCGTAAACCAGGACCAGATGGGTCAAGACACGTTTCCCCTGCCCTGAAATCGCTGACTCGGTAGCTTTTCGCTGGTCAGTAATGCGTTCCCCCTGTTCTTAAAATGGCGTTATAACTATGTTCTCTTGGTGGGCCATCAAATACCTGTATGGCCGTGACAAAGTTTGTTTGTTTAACTTGACAAGAAAATTTAATTCCGCTCAGCAGTTTTTTAAGCTATCATTAACTCCCCGCTGCTGCATGTTAGCCCTCTGCTGTCCCCGTTACCGCTTTCATTCTTACAGTTTATTTCTGGCGTTTATGTCAGAGTATACCTGAATCTATGAAATATCTGTATCTAAACAGCTTTTGAAGGTATTTGCAGTCTAAACATTCACTGCGTGTGACGGTAACAAATTCTAGTGCTCAATACATCTATAAGAAAAGAAGCTTTATCCCACGTCCGTATAATATCTTTCAGCCTTGAGTTTTATTCCATTTGTCTTGGTAACTGCATTTTATTGTATTCATAAAAGATGCTCATGATTTGCTTTATCAAACTTGTTTAGAAATTTGAGTCCATGGACCAAGTCGCCGCGAACTCTATATTTTCTCAGTGAGAAGAGATCCAATCGTTTTAGCCTCTCTTCGTATGTCAGAATTCTAAGAGAAGGGATCAATTTTCTCGCGCGTCTTTGTTCTAATTTTCCCTCGTCTTTTTTATAGTTTGGGGAACAAAACTGGACTGCATATTTGAGGTGCGGTCTTACTAGAGAATTATAAGAGGTGAGAATTGCTTCTGTTGTCGTGTAATCTATACTCCTGTCTATGAAACCTAACATTTGATTGCCTGTTTTGCTTGCTGCTTGACACTGTTTAGTGTACTTCAGATTGTTGCTAACGACAACTTCAAGGTCCTTTTCTTCATTTACCTTAGAGTTTCCGAATACTTTGCAGTCCTAGAGTATATTCTTGTCTCTAAAGTGCATAACTTTACACTTGTCGACATTAAACTTCATTTGCCATCTGTCTAACCACTCTGTTAGTAAGTTAAGATCTCTTTGAATTATTTCGCAGTCCCGCCTTTTTACAGCTCTACCTCCTATTTTAGTATCGTTAGAAAATTTGGTGATTTTAGATATGAGATCAAGTTCTAGGTCATTAGCGTATACTGTGAGAAGAATTGGGGCTATTGCCAGTCCCTGAGGCACACAGCTTGTTACGTCTAGCAAATCTGAGGCTTCGCCGTTTAATGATAAACGCTGCTTTCTTCCGGTAAGCCAGTCTCAGGTCCTTGTACAAAGTTCTTCACCAAATACATGAGCTTTGAGGTTGTGTAAAAGACTCTTATGAAGTAATTTATCGAAAGCCTTTTGGAAATCTAAATGTACCTCATCAGACGTTACTTTTTCGTCCCAATTCTGATAAATAGCACAGGATCTTCTCTTGCGGCAGCCGTGTTTGTTGTCCGATATGATTTGGTGATCTAGAAACGTTGCAATCTTGTCTCGTATTATTTTTTCCATCGTTTTACCTAAGACTTACGTAAGGTTAATTGGCCGGTAGTTCAAGGCACAGTTTTTGTCTCCATTTTTATATATAGGAGTAGCATTTGCTAGTTTCCAGTCAATTGGCACCTGACTATCCGATAGAGATTTGTTGAATATTTTTGTCATGAGGTCATATTAGCTTTCTCCTGATCTCATTTAAAAATCTTGGGGCTGAGTTATTTGGGCCTTTCGTTTTGTTAGGATGAAATTGGTCCAGGTATTCATGTACTCAGAGCTCTACTTCTCTAACCTTCAAGTCTTCTTCATCAGATCCTTGAAACATTTTCATTGGTTGCGGAATTTGAGATGTTTCTTTAATTGTGGATACTGAGTGAAAGAAATGATTTAATATTGTAGCCATTTTCTTATCGTCAGGAGTTAGTGTGTCAAGTTCCTTTCGTAATATTATAATTACTTCTGTTACTTTCTTCCTTTTTCTTATATGCTTGAAGATTTCCTTAGGGTTATCCTTAACTTTCAAGGAAATGCTCTTTTCTTCCACGCGTTTAATCTGTCGTATAACCTTACACTCTTTTTGGAATTTGATGAATTCCTAGTGATTTTCATCGGTCCCCATTGATTTTGATTTCTTATATCTTTTCAACTTTTGGGAAATTAGTCCTTCTATTCTCTGTTAACCTATAATGGTTTTGAAATATTGCAAGTTCTCTTAGTATTTCGTGGAATTTGCTTATTTTCAATCTTGAGTAGTGTGCTTTTAGAATTATTCCACATTTCCTCTACTGTGTAAACGTCAACAAGTTTTGTCCAACTGATACTGCGAATTTCGTGTCAAATGTTTCAAAGTTTTCTCGACTGTAATCTGGAATCAAGAATCTGTTGTTATATATTTCAAAATCTAAATCAATCTCTTATCTAAATAAACTGTGACTGCTATTTGACAAACTCTCGCCTCCTTCGCAAGAGTTGATAAAGTTTATGTCACTGGTGAGGACAAGATCAAGAATGTTTTTACCTCTAGTTGGTTTTATAATCAATTGTTTTAGAAAAGTGTCTTCAAACAGTTCCGTTTATCTCGTTCCTTCTTGGTCACCTGTTAACGTGTTCCATTTTATGTTTGGACTGTTGAAATCTCCTACTGTTATAGCCTCTTTACTGTTTACTATATTTTTTATTTCATCATATAGCATCTTATCGTAGTCTTTTTGCTTAGGAAGTCTGTAAATAACGCCGAGAGGCAGTTTACTTTTGAACCCGTCAGTAAAGTCAATATATATTGAGTCGTAAGTGTGTGTGTCTAATATGCTTATCTCAATAGCACTTATATTGGTATCAATATACATCAAAACTCCACCAACCACCCTGTATGAGGGATCTTTCGTAAATAGTTTGAATCTCGGTATTGTTAACTCGGCGATCAAGTGTTTATTCTCAGAGTTTACCCACGTTTCTGAGATTGCAATAATGTTCAGTTTTTCAGTAACTGGATATGATATAAGATCATCACGTTTCGTGATTATGCTCTGGGCATTTGTGTACACTAAACTTATTTGCTTTGGAGTTGATTTCTGAACTGAATTTGCTTTTTATTCACTGTTGGTGTGTATGTTTGAATTATCACTGTTAATGTCTCCGTGTGCAGCAGCGGGAGAGAGATGGTTCTCCATCTGTTTTGGGTTCACCGTCATAATCTGACCCTCCCCGCACTGGACCATACCAGCCCTAGTAGCAAGAGTTACCTGAGAATTGACCTGTAGCTGTTGTTGATGAATGTTGTACCGCAGTGCGACACGGTCCCTTGAGTGTAGGAGGCCCGTTCCGTGTGTCTGATTGGGGAACAGTACTAGTGCTACTGTGTCTTGCGTTTGCGCATAGATCCCGCACGGTGGCACAACACGGGCCCCCACCCATGTGGACACCTCAGTGTGAAACAGGTTGAAAGAACATCACAAAAACCCCATGGGAACCGGCTTGGACGATCTATGCACTGGTGTCTTTCTTGGCGGCACTTGGGACTTTGAGGTCGGCTGGTTTTCTGTCCAACTCTGCCCGCTGGCAGAGCCTGTCCGCTGACATGGCCAGAGAGAGTCCCTCTTGTGTGCATGTTAGTGCCTTAGATAGCCAAGATCCTGCACCGCGGCAGAGAAACAGGATGACACTATTTGCTTCCCGCCACCTCAGTGGTCCGAATGGATCTTGCCTCTTCATCACCTCTTCATTTACTGTCAGCAGTACTGAGCAGCTCAGCTACATTATTTGCCGTTCCAGTACCTTCTGTGTATGCAAAGATGCGATGATGCAGACCTCCGATCTACTTCAGCCTATTTCAAACCATTTCCTTTGTTATCTTTGCTAAGCAATTAATGAGAGAGATAGATCTTGGCTTCTCTGGCTCTCTTGGCTTTGGAATGGGCTGTATGTCTACGCTCTTCCACTCTTGTGGAAGTCTTTGTGCTGTCCACGAGGCGTTCATAACTCCCAACAGTGCCTCGTGTCTAGCTTTACCCGTGTTGCGAAGCATAGAATATGTAATTTTGTCTCACCTTGGTGCTGTACCCGTGCTCCGTTTCATTGCCTTCTGGAGTTCTTCATTACTGAAAGGCCTGTCCGTCCTTGTTCTCTCACCAGCAAGCCTCCTGGACGACGTGTAGTCTGCTTTGCCGCTATTATGGTCTTCTATGGCTCATGCAGGTAGACTGCATGTGTCTGCACGGCTTGAGAAGAGGTTGACCAGTCTCTCTGCCTATTCCCCAGGGTTGGGATGCATCGGTGCTCGTAAAGCAGGAACACCAGACACTCTTTT
>NC_092290.1:14525212-14527781 GCF_036320965.1 Panulirus ornatus | reverse complement strand
AGATGGGTATTATTGGTGCATATGACCAGGGTATGAGAAGGAAAGTTCATGAGAGGCAAAGGGTTTGGGAGCAGCTAAGTGAGTGTGTTAGTAGTTTGTTTTGATGCACGAGATCGGGGTTTATAAGTGATGGGTGATTTGAATGCAAAGGTGAGTAATGTGGCAGTGGAGGGAATAATTGGTGTACATAGGGTGTTCAGTGCTGTAAATGGTAAAAAAAATAAATTAAAAAAAATAAAAATAATAGTGAAGAGATTGTATCTATTTGCTGAAAAAGGACTGGTGATTGGGAATACCTGGTTTTAAAAGAAATATACATAAGTATACGTATGTAAATAGGAGGAAATGGCCCAGAGAGCGTTATTGGATTACGTGTTATTGATAGGCGGTGTGAAGAGAGACTTCTAGATGTTAATGTGCTGAGAGGTGCAAAAGGAGGGTGCCTGATCATTATCTTGGAGAGGCAAAGGTGAAGATTTGTAGAGGTTTTCAGAAAAGAAGAGAGAATGTTGGGGTAAAAAGAGTGGTGAAAGTAAGTGAGATTCCGAAGGAGACTTGTGTAAGGAAGTACCAGGAGGCATGAGTACAGAATGGAAAAATATGAGAACAAAGGAGGTAAGGGGAGTGGGGAGGAATGGGATGTTATTTAGGGAAGCAGTGATGGCTTGAGCAAAAGATGCTTGTGGCTATGCGTAAGCATGGGGAGGTGGGCAGATTAGAAAGGGTGTGAGTGGTTGGGTGAAGAAGGTTAGATTATTAGTGAAAGAGAAGAGAGAGGCCATTTGGACAATTTTTTCAGGGAAATAATGCAAATGAGTGGGAAGATAGATGTATAAAAGAAGAGGCAGGGAAGTTCAGAGAAAGGTGCAAGAGGTGAAAAAGTGGGCAAATGAGAGTTGAGGTGAGAGAGATATTCATTAAGTTTTAGGGAGGATAAAATGATGTTTTGGAAGGGACGGAAAAATAAAAGTGCATAAGAAAGGGAACAATGGGAACATCCAGTGAAGGGGGCTAATGGGGATTGTGATAACAAGTAGCGGTGACATGAGGAGATAGAGTGAGTATTTTGAAGGTTTGTTGAATGTTTTTGAAGAGAGAGTGGCAGATATAAGGTGTTTTGGTCGATGTAGTGTGCAAAGTGGAGTGGTTAGGAGAATGATCTTGGTAATCAGGAGAAGATGGTAGTAAAAGCTTTGCGAAGATGAAAAGCCGGGGAAAAGCCAGTGGGTTTAAGGATGGTGTTTGCAGTGTAATTCATTAAAAAAGGGGGTGACTGTATTGTTGACTGGTTGGTAAGGTTATTTAATGTATGTATGACTCATAATGAGGTGCCTAAGAACTGGAGGAATGCTTGCATAGTGCCATTGTACAAAGGGAAAGGGGATAAAAGTGAGTGTTCAAATTACAGAGATATAAGTTTGCTGAGTATTCCTGGGAAATTGAGAGGGTTAATGCATGTACAGATCATCAAATTGGGGAAGAGCAGTGTGGTTTCAGAAGTGGTAGAGGATGTGTGGATCAGGTGTTTGCTTTGAAGAATGTAAGTGTGAAATACTTAGAAAAGCAAATGGATTTGTATGTAGCATTTATGGATCTGGAGAAGGCATATGATAAGAGTTGTAGAGTGCTCTTGAAGATAGGATATATGGTTGGGGGCAAGTTGTTAGAACAGTGAAAAGTTTGTGTGAGGGTCAAGGTTTGTATAGAAGCAGTGAAAGTGATTTTTGAGGATGTGGTTTGTACGGGGATGGAGTTATGATGTGTTTAATGTGTTAGGGTTGGTTTGCAGGGAGGTGAATGCAAGAGTTTTGGAAAGAGGGGCAAGTTTGCAGTCTGTTGTGGATGAGAGAGCTTTGGAAGTGTCATTTGTTGTTTGCTGATGATATAGCGCTGGTGGCTGATCCGTGTGAGAAATTGCAGAGTTTGGTACAGTGTGTCAAAGAAGAAAGCTGAGAGTAAATGTGAATAACAATAACATTATATGGTACAGTAGGGTTGAGCGAAAAGTCAATTGGGAGGTAAGTTTGAATGGAGAAAAACTAGAGGAAGTAAAGTGCTTTAGTTGGGAGTGGATTTGGCAGCGGATGGAACCATGGAAGCTGAAGTGAATCATAGGGTGGGGGAGGGGGCGAAAGTTCTGGGAGTATTGAAGAATGTGTGGAAGTTGAGAACATATCTCGGAAAGCAAAAATGGGTATGTTTGAAGGAATAGTGGTTCCAACAATGTTATATGGTTGCGAGGCGTGGGCTACGGATAGAGTTGTGCAGAGGAGGATGGATGTGCTGGAAATGAGATATTTGAGGACAATATGTGGTGTGAGGTGGATTGATTGAGTATGTAATAATAGGGTAAGAGAGATGTGTGGTAATAAAAAGTGTGGTTGAAAGAGCAGAAGAGGGCGTTTTGAAATGGTTTGGGCACATGAAGAGAATGAGCAAGGAAAGATTGACCAAGAGGATATATGTGTCAGAGGTGGAGGAAACGAGGAGAAGTGGGAGACCAAATTGGAGGTGGAAAGATGGAGTGAAAAAGATTTTGAGCGATCAGGGCCTGAACATGCAGGAGGGT
>NC_092290.1:14477712-14520212 GCF_036320965.1 Panulirus ornatus | reverse complement strand
ATACCTTGTTCACAATACTCTTTTCACTTTTTGCTCCTTTCTTATCCTTCTATATACATTTTTTGCTTTCTCAAATCTTCCAAACGCTGACTAGCTGGGGTGTTCCCTACATCTTCACCACAATAGATAACTAGGCTCTCTTGCATTTAATAACATTTACAAAACATACCTCCTTCCATGGCTCCCTCGCTTATTAAATCTTTTTCTGAAACAAACCTCACTATGACTTCCCCTTTCAACTGTATCTAAGGCTAAAAGTACAATGTCCTGAACTCCACTTACCAAACCATATTCCCATAAATACTGGCGAGTTCTGTACGATTTCCATGATAATATCCCCTCTTCAAGTTTCATCCCTACCCTTTTTATGGCCTTATGGACTATATGAACAAAATAAAGCAAAACATGACCATAATGTGGCAGTTGAGGGAATAATTGGTGTACATGGGGTGTTCAGTGTTGTAAGTGGAAATGGTAAAAAGCTTGTAGATTTATTCTATCATCATTCTTTTATCATACTTTGTCGCTGTCTCCCGCACTAGCGAGGTAGAGCAAGGAAACAGATGAAAGAATGGCCAACCCATCAACATGCACACATATATACATACATGTCCAGACATGCAAATATACATGCCTATACATCTCAACATATACATATATATATACACACAGACATATACATATATACACATGTACATAATTCATACTGTCTGCCCTTATTCATTCTCGTAACCGCCCCACCAAACATGAAATGACAACCCCCTCCTCCCGCATGTGTCTGAGGTATACCAAGGAAAGACAACAAAGGCCACATTCGTTCACACTCAGTCTCTAGCTGTCATGTATAATGCACTGAAACCATAGCTCCCGTTCCACATCCAGGCCCCACACTATTTTCCATGGTTTACCCCAGACGCTTCACATGCCCTCATTCAATCCATTGACAGCACGTCGACCCCAGTATACCACAACATTCCAATTCACTCTATTCCGTGTATGCCTTTCACCCTCCTGCATGTTCAGGCCCAGATCACTAAAAATCTTTTTCACTCCATCTTTCCACCTCCAAGTTGGTCTCCCACTTCTCGTTCTCTCTACCCCTGACACATATACCCTCTTGATCAATCTTTCCTTGCTCATTCTCTCCATGTGACCAAACCATTTCAAAACACCCTCTTCTACTCTCTCAACCACACTCTTTTTATTGCCACACATTTCTCTTACCCTTTCATTACTTACTCGATCAAACCACCTCACACCACATATTGCCCTCAAACATCTCATTTCCAACACATCCACCCTCCTCCACACAACTATATCTATAACCCATGCCTCACAACCATATAACATTCTTGGAACCACTATTCCTTCAAACATACCCATTTTTGCTTTCCAAGATAATGTTTCGACTTCCACAAATTTTTCAATGCTCCCAGAACTTTCGCCCCCTCCCCCACCATATCATTCACTTCTGCTTCCATGGTTCCATCCACTGCCAAATCCACTCCCAGATATCTAAAACACTTCACTTCCTCCAATTTTTCTCCATTCAAACTTACTTCCCAATTGACTTGTCCCTCAACCCTACTGTACCTAATAACCTTCCTCTTATTCACATTTACTCTCAGCTTTCCTCTTTCACACACTTTACCAAACTTAGTCACCAGCTTCTGCAGTTTCTCACCCAAATCAGACACCAGCGCTGTATCATCAGCGAATAACAACTCACTCACTTTCCAAGCTCTCTCATCCACAACAGACTGCATATTTGCCCGTCTCTCCAAAACTGTTGCATTCACCTCTCTAACAACCTCATCCATAAACAGATTAAACAACCATGGAGACATCACAAACCCCTGCCGCAAACCAACATTCACTGGGAACCAATCACTTTCCTCTCTTCCTACATGTACACATGCCTTACATCCTAGAAAAAACTTTTCACCGCTTCTAACAACTTGCCTCCCACACCATATATTCTTAATACCTTCCACAGAGCATCTCTATCATCTCTATCATATGCCTTCTCCAGATCAATAAATGCTACATACAAATCCATTTGCTTTTCTAAGTATTTCTCACATACATTCTTCAAGGCAAACACCTGATACACACATCCTCTACCACTTCTGAAACCACACTGTTCTTCACCAATCTGATGCTCTGTACATGCCTTCACCCTCTTAATCAATACCCTGCCATATAATTTACCAGGAATACTCAACAAACTTATACCTCTGTAATTTGAGCACTCACTCTTATCCCCTTTGCCTTTGTACAATGGCACTATGCAAGCATTCCACCAATCCTCAGGCACCTCACCATGAGTCATACATAGAGTGAATAACCTTACCAACCAGTCAACAATACAGTCACCCCCTTTTTTAATAAATTCCACTGCAATACCTTCCAAACCTGCTGCCTTGCCAGTTTCACCTTCTTTAAACCTTTTACTACCTCCTCACTGTTTACCAAATCATTCTCCCTAACCCTCTCACTGTGCATACCACTTCAACCAAAACACCCTATATCTGCCACTCTATCATCAAACACATTCAACAAACCTTCAAAATACTCACTCCATCTCCTTCTCACATCACCACTACTTGCTATCACCTCCCCATTGGCCCCCATCACTGATGTTCCCATTAGTTCCCTTGTCTTACGCACTTTATTTACCTCCTTACAAAACATCTTTTATTCTCCCTAGAATTTAATGATACTCACTCACCCCAACTTTCATTTGCCTTCTTTTTCACCTCTTGCACCTTTCTCTTGACCTCCTGCCTCTTTCTTTTATACATCTCCCAATCATTTGCATTATTTCCCTCCAAAAATCATCCAAATGCCTCTCTCTTCTCTTCCACTTACTTATCTTACTTCATCCCACCATTCACTACCCTTTCTAATCTGCCCACCTCCCATGCTTGTCATGCCACAAGCATCTTTTGTGCAAGCCATCACTGCTTCCCTAAATACATCCCATTCCTTCCCAAATCCCTTTACATCCTTTGTTCTCACCTTTTTCCATTCTGAACTCAGTCTCTCCTGCTATTTCCTCACACAAGTCTCCTTCCCAAGCTCACTTACTCTCACCACTCTCTTCAACCCAACATTCTCTCTTCTTTTCTGTGCTGAAAAAGGACTGATGATTGGGAATACCTGGTTTAAAAAGAGAGATAGACATAAGTATATGAATGTAAGTAAGAGAGATGGCCAGAGAGCATTATTGGATTACATGTTAATTGATGGGCATGCAAAAGGGAGACTTTTGGATGTTAATGTGCTGAGAGGTGCAACTGGAGGGATGTCTGATCATTATCTTGTGGAGGCGTAGGTGAAGATTTGTAGAGGTTTTCAGAAAAGAAGAATTCTGGGGTGAAGAGAGTGGTGAGAGTAAGTGAGCTTGGAAAGGAGACTAGTGTGAGGAAGAACCCGGAGAGAATGAGTACAGAATGGAAAAAGGTGAGAACAAAGGATGTAAGGGGTGTGGGGGAGGAATGGGATGCATTTAGGGAAGCAGTGATGGTTTGTGCAAAAGATGCTTATGGCATGAGAAGCATGAAAAGTGGGCAGATTAGAAAGGGTAGTGAGTGGTGGGGTGAAGAAGTAAGATTATTTGAGAAAGAGAAGAGAGAGGCATTTGGATGATTTTTGCAGGGAAATAATGCAAATGACTGGGAAATGTATAAAAGAAAGAGGCAGGAGGTCAAGAGAAAGGTGCAATAGGTGAAAAAGAGAGCAAATGAGTTGGGGTGAGGGAGTATCATTAAATTTTTGGGAGAATAAAAAGATGTTTTGGAAAGAGGTAGATAAAGTGCGTAAGACAAGGGAACAAATGGGAACATCAGTGAAAGGGGGTAATGGAGAGGTGATAACAAGTAGTGGCGATGGGAGAAGGAGATGGAGTGAGTATTTTGAAGGTTTGGTGAATGTGTTTGATAATAGAGTGCCAGATATAGGGTGCTTTGGTCGAGGTGGTGTGCACAGTGAAAGGGTTAGGGAGAATGATTTGGTAAACTGAGAAGAGATAGTAGAAGCTTTGTGGAAGATGAAAGCCAGCAAGGTACCGGGTCTGGATGGTATCGCGGTGGAATCTATGAAAAAAAAAAAGGGGGTGACTGTGTTGTTCACTGGTTGGTAAAGTTATTCAATGTATGCATGACTCATGGTGAGGTGCCTGAGGATTCGTCGAATGCTTGCATAGTGCCATTGTACAAAAGCAAAGGGGATAAAAGTGAGTGCTCAAATTATAGTGGAATAAGTTTGTTGAGTATTCGTGAGAAATTATATGGGAGGGTACTGACTGAGAGGGTGAAGGTATGTACATACCATCAGACTGGGGAAGAGTAGTGTGGTTTCAGAAGTGGTAGAGGATGCGTGGATCAGGTGCTTGCTTAGAAGAATGTATGTGAATACTTGAAAAAGCAAATGAATTTGTATGTAGCATTTATGGATCTAGAGAAGGCATATGATAGAGTTGATACAGATGCTCTGTGGAAGGTATTAAGAACATAGGGTGTAGGAGGCAAATTGTTAGAAGCAGTGAAAAAGTTTTTATCGAGGATGTAAGGCATGTGTACGAGTAGGAATAGAGGAAAGTGATTGGTTCTTAGTGAATGTCGGTTCGCGGCAGGGATACGTGATGTCTCCATGGTTGTTTAATTTGTTTATGGATGGGGTTGTTAGGGAGGTGAATGCAAGAGCTTTGGAAAGAGGGGCAAGTATGCAGTCTGTTGTGGATGAGAGAGCTTGGGAATGAGTTAGTTGTTGTTCGCTGATGATACATCTCTGGTGGATGATTCAGGTGAGAAACTGCAGAAGCTGGTAACTGAGTTTGGTAAATTGTGTGAAAGTATAAAGCTGACAGTAAATGTGAATAAGAACAAGGTTATTTGGTACAGTAGGGTTCAGGGACATGTCAAGTGGGAGGTAAGTTTGAATGGAGAAAACCTAGAGGAAGTGAAGTGTTTTAGATATCTGGGAGTGAATTTGGCAGTGGATGGAACCATGGAAGCAGAAGTGAATCATAGGGAGGGAGAGGTGGCCAAAGTTCTGGGAGCATTGAAAAGTATGTGAAAGGTGAGAACGTTATCTCAAAAGCAAAAATGGGTATGTTTGAAGGAATAGTGGTTCCAACAATGTTATATAGTTGCGAGGTGTGGGCTATAGATAGTGTTGTGCAGAGGAGGGTGGATGTGCTGGAAATGAGATGTTTGAGGGCAATATGAGGTGTGAGGTGGTTTGATCGAGTAAGTAATGTAAGGGTAAGAGAGATATGTGGTAATAAAAAAAAGTGTGGTTAAGAGAGCAGCAGAGGGTGTTTTGAAATGGTTCGGTCACATGGAGAGAATGAGCAAGGAAAGATTGACAAAGAGGATATATATGTCAGAGGTGGAGGGATCGAGAAGTGGGAGACCAAATTGGAGGGAGAAAGATGGAGTGAAAAGGATTTTGATTGATCAGGGCCTGAACATGCAGGAAGGTGAAAGGCGTATAAGATATAAAGTGAATTGGAACAATGTGGTATAACGGGGTTGACGTGCTGACAATGGATTGAATGAGGGCATGTGAAGCTCTGGGGTAAACCATGGAAAGTTGAGTGGGGCCTGGATGTGGAAAGGGAGCTGTGGTTTCAGTTCATTATACATGACAGCTAGAGACTGAGTGTAAATGAATGTGGCCTTTGTTGTCTTTTCCTAGTGCTTCCTCGTGCACATGCAGGGGAGGGGGTTGTCAATTCATGTGTGGCGGAGTGGGGATGGGAATGAATAAGGGCAGACAGTATGAAGTATGTACATGTGTATATATGTATATGTCTGTGTGTTTATATATGTATGTATAGGTTGAGATGTCAATTGGTCAAGTCAATTGGGAGGCAAGTTTGAATGGAGAAAAACTGGAGGAAATGAAGTGTTTTAGATATCTGGGAGTGGATTTGGCAGCGGATAGAACCATGGAAGCGGAAGTAAATCATAGGGTGGGGGAGGGGGCGAAAGTTCTGGGAGCCTTGAAGAATGTATGGAAGTCAAGAACATTATCTCGGAAAGCAAAAATGGGTATGTTTGAAGGAATAGCTGTTCCAACAATGTTGTATGGTTGCGAGGCATGGGCTATAGATAGAGTTGTGCGGAGGAGGGTGGATGTGCTGGAAATGAGATGTTTGAGGACAATATGTGGTGTGAGGTGGTTTGATCGAGTAAGTAATAATAGGGTAAGAGAGATGTGTGGTAATAAAAAGAGTGTGGTTGAGAGAGCAGAAGAGGGTGTTTTGAAATGGTTTGGTCACATGGAGAGAATGAGTGAGGCTTTAAAGACTGACCAAGAGGATATATGTGTCAGAGGTGGAGGGAACATGGAGAAGTGGGAGACCAAGTTGAAGGTGGAAATATGGAGTGAAAAAGATTTTGAGTGATCGGGGCCTGAACATGGAATAGGGTGAAAGGCGTGCATGGAATAGAGTGAATTGGAACAATGTGGTATACCGGGGTCGACATGCTGTCAATGGATTGAACCAGGGCATGTGAAGCGTCTGGGGTAAACCATAGAAAATTCTGTGGGGCCTGGATGTGGAAAGAGAGCTGTGGTTTCAGTGCATTATTACATGACAGCTAGAGACTGACTGTGAACGAATGGGGCCTTTGTTGTCTTCCTAGTGCTACCTCGTGCACATGAGGGCGGAGGGGGTTGTTATTTCATGTGTGGCAGGGTGGCAATGGGAATGAATAAAGGCAGACAGTATGAATTATGTACATGTGTATATATGTATATATCGGTGTGTGTATATATATGTATACATTGAGATGTTTGAGGACAATGTGTGGTGTGAGGTGGTTTGATCGAGTAAGTAACGTAAGGGTAAGAGAGATGCGTGGAAATAAAAAGAGCATGGTTGAGAGAGCAGAAGAGGGTGTTTTGAAATGGTTTGGGCACATGGAGAGAATGAGTGAGGAAAGATTGACCAAGAGGATATATGTGTCAGAGGTGGAGGGAACGAGGAGAAGTGGGAGACCAAATTGGAGGTGGAAAGATCGAGTGAAAAAGATTTTGAGTGATCAGGGCCTGAACATGCAGGAGGGTGAAAGGAGGGCAAGGAATAGAGTGAATTGGATTGATGTGGTATACCGGGGTTGACGTGCTGTCAGTGGATTGAACCAGGGCACGTGAAGCGTCTAGGGTAAACCATGGAAAGCTGTGTAGGTATGTATATTTGCGTGTGTGGACGTATGTATATACATGTGTATGGGGGTGGGTTGGGCCATTTCTTTCGTCTGTTTCCTTGCGCTACCTCGCAAACGCGGGAGACAGCGACAAAGCAAAAAAAAAAAAAAATTGAGATGTATAGCTATGTATATTTGCGTGTGTGAACGTGTATGTATATACATGTGTATGTGGGTGGGTTGGGCCATTCTTTCGTCTGTCTCCTTGTGCTACCTCGCTACGGCGGGAGACAGCAACAAAGCATAATAATAATAATAATAATAATAATAATAATAATAATTTTTTTTTTTTTTTTTTTTTTTTTTTTTTTTTTTTATACTTTGTCGCTGTCTCCCGCGTTTGCGAGGTATCGCAAGGAAACAGACGAAAGAAATGGCCCAACCCCCCCCCCCATACACATGTACATACACACGTCCACACACGCAAATATACATACCTACACAGCTTTCCATGGTTTACCCCAGACGCTTCACATGCCTTGATTCAATCCACTGACAGCACGTCAACCCTGTATACCACATGACTCCAATTCACTCTATTCCTTGCCCTCCTTTCACCCTCCTGCATGTTCAGGCCCCGATCACACAAAATCTTTTTCACTCCATCTTTCCACCTCCAATTTGGTCTCCCTCTTCTCCTCGTTCCCTCCACCTCCGACACATATATCCTCTTGGTCAATTCTCCTCACTCATTCTCTCCATGTGCCCAAACCATTTCAAAACACCCTCTTCTGCTCTCTCAACCACGCTCTTTTTATTTCCACACATCTCTCTTACCCTTACGTTACTTACTCGATCAAAACCACCTCACACCACACATTGTCCTCAAACATCTCATTTCCAGCACATCCATCCTCCTGCGCACATCTCTATCCATAGCCCACGCCTCGCAACCATACAACATTGTTGGAACCACTATTCCCTCAAACATACCCATTTTCACTTTCCGAGATAATGTTCTCGACTTCCACACATTTTTCAAGGCTCCCAAAATTTTCGCCCCCTCCCCCACCCTATGATCCACTTCCGCTTCCATGGTTCCATCCGCTGACAGATCCACTCCCAGATATCTAAAACACTTCACTTCCTCCAGTTTTTCTCCATTCAAACTCACCTCCCAATTGACTTGACCCTCACCCCTACTGTACCTAATAACCTTGCTCTTATTCACATTTACTCTCAACTTTCTTCTTCCACACACTTTACCAAACTCAGTCACCAGCTTCTGCAGTTTCTCACATGAATCAGCCACCAGCGCTGTATCATCAGCGAACAACAACTGACTCACTTCCCAAGCTCTCTCATCCCCAACAGACTTCATACTTGCCCCTCTTTCCAGGACTCTTGCATTTACCTCCCTAACAACCCCATCCATAAACAAATTAAACAACCATGGAGACATCACACACCCCTGCCGCAAACCTACATTCACTGAGAACCAATCACTTTCCTCTCTTCCTACACGTACACATGCCTTACATCCTCGATAAAAACTTTTCACTGCTTCTAACAACTTGCCTCCCACACTATATATTCTTAATACCTTCCACAGAGCATCTCTATCAACTCTATCATATGCCTTCTCCAGATCCATAAATGCTACATACAAATCCATTTGCTTTTCTAAGTATTTCTCACATACATTCTTCAAAGCAAACACCTGATCCACACATCCTCTACCACTTCTGAAACCGCACTGCTCTTCCCCAATCTGATGCTCTGTACATGCCTTCACCCTCTCGATCAATACCCTCCCATATAATTTACCAGGAAATACTCAACAAACTTATACCTCTGTAATTTGAGCACTCATTCTTATCCCTTTGCCTTTGTAGAATGGCACTATGCACGCATTCCGCCAATCCTCAGGCACCTCACCATGGGTCATACATACATTAAATAACCTTACCAACCAGTCAACAATACAGTCACCCCTTTTTTAATAAATTCCACTGCAATACCATCCAAACCTGCTGCCTTGCCGGCTTTCATCTTCCGCAAAGCTTTTACTACCTCTTCTCTGTTTACCAAATCATTTTCCCTAACCCTCTCACTTTGCACACCACCTCGACCAAAACACCCTATATCTGCCACTCTGTCATCAGACACATTCAACAAACCTTCAAAATACTCATTCCATCTCCTTCTCACATCACCGCTACTTGTTATCACCTCCCCATTTACGCCTTCACTGAAGTTCCCATTTGCTCCCTTGTCTTACGCACCCTATTTACCTCCTTCCAGAACATCTTTTTATTCTCCCTAAAATTTAATGATACTCTCTCACCCCAACTCTCATTTGCCCTTTTTTTCACCTCTTGCACCTTTCTCTTGACCTCCTGTCTCTTTCTTTTATACTTCTCCCACTCAATTGCATTTTTTCCCTGCAAAAAATCGTCCAAATGCCTCTCTCTTCTCTTTCACTAATACTCTTACTTCTTCATCCCACCACTCACTACCCTTTCTAAACAGCCCACCTCCCACTCTTCTCATGCCACAAGCATCTTTTGCGCAATCCATCACTGATTCCCTAAATACATCCCATTCCTCCCCCACTCCCCTTACTTCCATTGTTCTCACCTTTTTCCATTCTGTACACAGTCTCTCCTGGTACTTCCCCACACAGGTCTCCTTCCCAAGCTCACTTACTCTCACCACCTTCTTCACCCAACATTCACTCCTCTTTTCTGAAAACCCATACTAATCTTCACCTTAGCCTCCACAAGATAATGATCAGACATCCCTCCAGTTGCACCTCTCAGCACATTTACATCCAAAAGTCTCTCTAGGATGTAAATGTGCTGAGAGGTGCAACTGGAGGGATAATAATAATAATAATAATAATAATAATAATAATAGTATCAATAATGACCATTTTTACCAATTGGTGTATCATATACAATATACTCAATATCCATGTTACTTTATTTCTTATATCATTATACTTTGTTGCTGTCTCCTGCATTAGCAAGGTAGCGCAAGGAAACAGACAAAATAATGGCCCAACCCACCCACATACACAGTATATACATACACGTCCGCACATGCACATATACATACCTATACATCTCAACGTATACATATATATACACACACATGCACATATACATAACTATACATCTCAACGTATACATATATATACACACAGAGACATATACATATATACACATGTACATAATTCATACTGTCTTCCCTTATTCATTCCCATCGCCACCCCGCCACACATGAAAGGGCAACCCCCTCCACCGCATGCCCCTGAGGTAGCTCTCATGTATAATGCACCGAAACCATAGCTCCATTTCCGCATCCAAGCCCCATAAAACGTTCCATGATTTACCCCAGACGCTTCACATTGACAGCAAGTCAACCCTGGTATACCACATCATTCCAATTCACTCTATTCCTTGCACGCCTTTCACCCTCCTGCATGTTCAGGCCCCGATCACTCATGATCTTTTTCACTTCATCTTTCCAACTCCAATTTGGTCTCCCACTTCTCCTCGTTCCCTCCACCTCTGACACATACATCCTCTTTGTCAATCTTTACTTACTCATTCTCTCCATGAGACCAAACCATTTCAAAACACCCTCTTCTGCTCTCTCAACCACACTCTTTTAATTACCACAAAACTCTCTTACCCTTTCATTACTTACTTAACCAAACCACCTCACATCACAAGCATCTCATTTCCAACACATCCACCCTCCTCCGCACAACTCTATCTATAGCCCACGCCTTGCAACCATATAACATTTCTTGTAACCACTATTCCTTCAAACCTACCCATTTTTGCTTTCCGAGATAACGTTCTCGCCTTCCACACACTTTTCAACGCTCCCAGAACTTTCGCCCCCTCCCCCTCCCTATGACTCACTTCCGCTTCCATGCTTCCATCCGCTGCCAAATCCACTCCCAGATATCTATAACACTTCACTTCCTCCAGTTTTTCTCCATTCAAACTTACCTCCCAACTGATTTGTCCCTTAACCCTACTGTACCCTACTGTACCTTGCTCTTATTCACATTTACTCTCAGCTTTCTTTTTTCACACACTTTACCAAACTAAGTCACCAGCTTCTGCAGTTTCTATGTAACTATGTGTAGATAAAATCTAGTAATGAATATGTATTAGTCCCTTTGATCCTACAGTAAACAGTAAAGGAAATTTTCCAGTAAACATTTCAAGAATTTGTGCCTCCTTGTCTCTCATCTCCACAGGAATCCCAATTCACCCAGTCATAATAAAAATTTCCTATCATCAGCATTCAACTATTTCTAAAGACAGTGTTTCTTTTTGCTTCAGTCCAGACTGTAACTCCACTGAAAACAGTGTAAATTTGTTCTGGTTCATTAAATTCTTTTGGGATTTATAAATCAAGAACATCATTATGCACTTTTTACCACACTTACTCTTACTTACTAGGTATCGAATGAATGGGTTATCTATCGGTATTTCCTAAAACTTAAGGCTGTCTCTAATTATGAGGGACAATCCTCCTCCTCCTTTGTCATCTCTTTCATTCCTTGCTACTATGTATTCCCCTTAATGGAAAAGGTGAGAGATCATCTTCAAAGTAAATTCTGTCTTCAAAGCTCTAACAATATCAGGTGGATATTCACCAGTTTCATCTATGAATTCCAACTCTTTGCCATTTATTACCATCACTTAACATTCCTTACCTCTCTTCAATAATCACTGGGATGTTTTGTCATCCTTCATTTATTGCCCTCCCCTTTTTGCCTTCTAACTGTATACTTTGCTTTTCTCCCTCTCTTCAGTAGGTCTATCACCTATGATGACCACCTTACTAAACACTAAGCACCATACCACACATTTTCATGTCTTCTTCAAGAGCTCTTCCCTCCAAGGCCCTTTGCCTGATTAGTTGTTCTTTAAACAATACCTTTATGCTTTAGATTGTCTTTTACCTTTACCAAAATGCTGTTTTCAAAAGCTCTCTCCTCCTCACTCTTTATCTTAAAGAGCTCATTTCTTGCTTTTATGCATCTTTCTAAAAGTTGAGAACAGTACTTCTCTGAACTCTCACACTTTTAAGCATTTCATGGCGAACCATGCATCTCTCCACTTCACTTCCCCACCCCCCCCCTCTTCGCATTCCCTGCAACTCATGTTCTGAGTCTTTTGTAGAATATTTCATTCCAACCATAGAAACTCCTTTACTTAATCTATTTATCTATTTATTATACTTTGTCGCTGTCTCCCGCGTTAGCAAGGTAGCGCAAGGAAACAGACGAAAGAATGGCCCATCCCACCAACATACACATGTATATACATACACGTCCACACACGCACATATACATACCTATACATCTCAACATATACATATACACACACAGACATATACATATATACACATGTACACAATTCATACTGTCTGCCCTTATTCATTCCCGTCACCACACCACACACATGAAATGACAACCTCTCTTCCCCTGCATGTCCGCGAGGTAGTGCTAGGAAAAGACAACAAAGGCCACATTCTTTCACACTTAGTCTCTAGCTGTCATGTATAATGCACAGAAACCACAGCTTCCTTTCCACATCCAGGCCCCACAAAACTTTCCATGGTTTACCCCAGACGCTTCACATGCCCTCATTCAATCCATTGACAGCAAGTTGACCCCAGTATACCACATTGTTCCAATTCACTCTATTCCTTGCACGCCGTTCACCCTCCTGCATGTTCAGGCCCCGATCACTAAAAATCTTTTTCACTCCAACTTCCCACCTCCAATTTGGTCTCCCACTTCTCCTCGTTCCCTCCACCTCTGACACATATATCCTCTTGGTCAATCTTTCCTTGCTCATTCTTTCCATGTGACCAAACCATTTCAAAACACCCTCTTCTGCTCTCTCAACCACGCTCTTTTTATTACCACACATCTCTCTTACCCTTTCATTACTTACCTGATCAAACTGCCTCACACCACATATTGTCCTCAAACATCTCATTTCCAGCACATCCACCCTCCTCCGCATAACTCTATCTATAGCCCATGCCTCGCAACCATATAACACTGTTGGAACCACTATTCCTTCAAACATACCCATTTTTGCTTTCCAAGATAACGTTCTCGACTTCCACACATTTTTCAACGCCCAGAGAACTTTCAACCCCTCCCCCACCCTATGATTCACTTCCGCTTCCATGGTTCCATCCACTGCCAAATCCTCTCCTAGATATCTAAAACACTTCACTTCCTCCAATTTTTCTCCATTCAAACTTACCTCCCAATTGACTTGTCCCTCAACCCTACTGTACCTAATAACCTTGCTCTTATTCACATTTACTTTCTGCTTCCTTTCACACACTTTCCCAAACTCAGTCACAAGCTTCTGCAGTTTCTCACCCGAATCAGCCACCAGCGCTGTATCATCAGCGAACAACAACTGACTCACTTCCCAAGCTCTCTCATCCACAACAGACTGCATACTTACCCATCTTTCTAAAACTCTAGCATTCACCTCCCTAACAACCCCATCCATAAACAAATTAAGCAACTATTCACCGAGAACCAATCACTTTCCTTTCTTCCTACTCGTACATGCCTTACATCCTCGATAAAAACGTTTCACTGCTTCTAACAACTTGCCTCCCACACCATATATTCTTAATACCTTCAACAGTGCATCTCTATCATATGCCATCTCCAGATCCATAAATGCTACATACAAGTCCATTTCCTCTTCTAAGTATTTCTCACATACATTCTTCAAAACAAACACCTTACTTAATCTACACTCATATATATCTTGAGTAGCACTTTACAGTTGTCTCAGAATCCTGCACTTCGTATGACCCCTCTTGTCCATCCTCCTCCACCAACTAGTTAAAACCAAGTATCACAAGATATATTCTTCCCCAAAAGAGCTTCATATTCAATGCATTTAACTTCCATGATGTTTTGTGTAAAAACAAGGTCGAGTTGAGGTGGTATGCTCTCTCCCCTACGTCTCATATGCTGCATGACATGCTTACAAACAAGTTCTCCAGTGTACACTTTAGGACCTTAGATCTGTCTCCATGATCATACTAGCTCTTCCAGGATATATCCCGTAACTGAAGTACACCATTATTAGTATTACACCATCTTCATTAAGAAAGTGTAGTATGTATGTGTGTATCCAAGCATATAAATATAAAATACCTACCACCAAAATCTTCTGGACCTTCTCGCCTTCCTCGGAATTCATTTACATCCCCACCTCCTCTACCTCCACCTCGTCCCCGACCACGTCCTCTATCAAATCCTCCTCCCCGGTCCCCACGGCGTGACTCTATAAAGCAAAATTGCATAATAATATGAGAACACGTATCTAAGTGCTATCCACAAGAATTGTAATCTTGGCACAATATTTACTACAAAAGAACAATAATACACTTAAAATAAAAAAATCTATAATGAGATTGACACTAAAATTCTATCATAAGTAATATAAATTTAACCCCTTCCAACTTGTGCTACTGTATATGGTTTGTACATGTTGAGTAACAATCACATAGTAAATTCTTGTCCTTTGCCCTTGCAATTATGCTCTTTTTATTTTTGATGGTCCAGCAGTCTTGAAACTGTCATAAGAATATGAGGTATGTGCCCAATAAAATAAAAATATGGAAGAGGGTAGCCGAGTTGGAAATGAAACGTTTAAGGGCAATATGTGGTGTGAGCAGGGTTGGTCAAGTAAGAAATGACAGGACAAGCAAGCAAGAGAAAAGTGTCATAGTTAGAAAGTTATGTATGAGAAAGCTGGAGACGGTATGCTGAAAATGTCTGAAGATATGGAGAGGATGAGCATGGTGAGGTTAACAAAGAGGGTATACATTGAATTGGAGTTAAAAAGGAGATGGAAAGATAAAACACAAGATGTTTAACGTGACTGGGTGCTGAACATATAAGGGAGTGTAAGGAGACCAGAGCCCATGAAGCAGGTCGGAGAAAACCATTGAAAGGTATGTGGAGCAAAGCTGTGAGTAGGAATACTCTGCTTTCTGTATATAAGTGACACGAAGAGTGGAGATGTGTGCAAATGGAGCCATTCTTCATCTCTTCCTACATCTCACTACTCAAGGTAACCAAGTAAAAATAATTCTTGTTCATTCTTGATTGCCAGTTTTCCGTGTCAGTGAAATAGCACCAGAAACTGATGAGGAAAGACCACATCCGCTCACATCCATACACGAGCTGTCATGTGTAATGCACCAAAACCACAGCTCCCTGTAAACAAACTGGCCACTTCAGACCTTTGTACATTTTCACTCTAGATGCTTCATATGCCTGGTTCAATCCAATGACAGAATTTCAATCCCAGTATACCATGTCATTCCAATTCCCTCTATCCCATGCACGCCCTTCACCGTCCTGCATATCCAGGCCCTGATCACTCAAAAATATTTCCCACTCCATCATTCTATCTCTGATTTGGACTCCCTGCTCTTCTTGTTCCCTCCACTTCTGACACATTCATCCTCTTGATATGTCTAAACCATTCTGGCACATCCTCATCAGCTGTCTCGACCTCACTCTTTTTATGACCACATCTCTCTCTTACTCTTTCATTACTTATGCAACAAAACCACATATTGTCCTAAAACATTTCATTTCCAGCACATACACCCTTCTCCACACAATCTTATCTAAAATACATGCCTTGCATCCATTTATTAATGCTGGGGCTACTATACCTTCAAACACACCCATTTTTTCCATCCCAGATAAAGATCTCTCTTTCCACACATTCTTCAAAGCTTCCAGAACCTTTGCCTACTCACCTACCATAAAACTCACTTCTGCTTCCTTGATTCCATCCACTGTCATGTCTACTGCTATGTATCAAAAACACTTCCCTTCCTCCAATTTTTCTCTATTCAAACTCACACCCCAATAAACCTGTCCCTAAACTCATTTTATTCACTCTTTAAAGCTCTTTTCAGTATGTTGCATAGAAACACAAAATAGATTTTCCATGTTATTACAGTGAACGTAATGGACGAAATATACAAATGAAGTAGGTTTTTCATTATCAAATGAATATCTTTCAAATTGTATCAATTTCCTAAACTTGAAACGTTTTGGGCTGGAAAGGATAACGTTGTCGGATGTTCAAGAAGAGCAGGAAAACATCAATTCTCCAATCTTGTTCAGAAGGCAAGTTGAGCCTTAATCACCTGTACCCACCAATCTCTTCCAAATCAAGAAATCTCTATAAAAGCTCTGTTAAATCACTATAAAAAGTGCTGATTTATTTCTTTATCTTGCAGCTTTAAGAATGCAATGCAATCAGTAGTGATGAAAGGAAGGACCCCCTTAGACTTCTTCAACAAAATTGTACTCAAATGATAAAATCTCGCAAAAGATGACTTTTTACTTGCAGGATAACCACAAGCAGAGTACAGCAACACTAGTGCTCATTGTCCACATAAATGCACTCGTATATACGGCTTCATTTGCCTCTTTTGTTATTACACTGATGAGGGTGGCAATGGGATGGGAGACAGCAGACACATCTGAGGAAAAATTTACTGTTTATGAACAAAGATCCACTGAAAGTTAATGGCATGCATATCATAAAAATCTAAAAACTACTGATAAATATTACATCTCACCTGCTATATCCACTCTGATGTTTTTATCAATAAATAGTGCTCCATCAAACGTCAGTGAATCCTCTAAGCTTTTAACGTCTTCAAATTCCACATAACAGAAACCTTTAAATTTGCCAGTCTCGTTGTCAAAGACTAATCTTACTGACCGCACCTGATGAAAAATGTCATAATCAAAACATTATTTTCAAATAATGGCACCAAGATACAAATATCTAATGACAAACAAGAATGAAAACTGACATGGATATAAAGGATGAGGATGCTCTGAAACATCCATGCCCAAGGTGCATTGTTTTTAGACATGTGATTCTTCTTCTTCTTCTTCAAACTTATTCACCATTTCCCACGTTAGCAAGGTAGCATTAAGAACAGAGGACTGAGCCTTAGAGGGAATATCCTCACTTGGCCACCTTCTCTGTTCCTTCTTTTGGAAAAGTAAGAAATGGGAGGGAAGGATTTACAGCCCCTGCTCCCTCCCCTTTAAGGTGCCTTCTACGACACACAGGGAATACGTGGGAAGTATTCTTTCTCCACTATCCCCAAGGATAATAGACATGTGATATGAACAAGTATTAAGCAAATCAGGGAGAGCATACACTTTCACAAATTTATCCAACCAAATATATCATTAAAGTTACAACGCACACATCTAATACCTCTGCAAATTATCTAAGTGCATTTTTTGTTCAATCTTATGACTGTCTTGCAAATAATCTTATGACTATCTTCCAAGTAACCTCTGTGTACTCACACCTAAAAACTTTCTGAAAATAAGCTGTCTGATTTTCATAAAATCTTGCTGACAGGTACCAATCCAGCAAAATAAGACTGTTTTACAGATATTATTTCAAATTGCACACTAAAGATCTGGCATCTGTGCATATGCTTCAAGAAAACTCCTTTTTCCATAAGTTTTCTGACTGTTAACTCCTTTTTCCATGAACTTTCAATACATTAACCATAATTATTATATTCATTTTGTTTACTTATGTTGCTTTGTCGTTGTCTCCTGCGTTAGCGAGGTAGCACAAGGAAACAGACAAAAGAATGGCCTAACCCACCTACATACACATGTACATACATACACGTCCACACACGCAAATATACATACCTACACATCTCAATGTACACATATATATACACACACAGACATATACATATATACACATGCACATAATTCATACTGTCTGCCTTTATTTAACCCCATCACCACGTCGCCACACATGGAATAACAACCCCCTCCCCCTCATGTGTGCAAGGTAGTGCTAGGAAAAGACAACAAAGGCCCCATTCATTCACACTCAGTCTCTAGCTGCCATGTAATAATGCACCGAAACCACAGCTCCCTTTCCACATCCAGACCTCACAGAATTTTCCATCATTTACCCCAGACGCTTCACATGCCCTGGTCCAATCCATTGACAGCACGTCGACCCCGGTATACCACATCGTTCCAATTCAATCTATTCCTTGCACGCCTTTCACCCTCCTGCATGTTCAGGCCCTGATCACTCAAAATCTTTTTCACTCCATCTTTCCACCTCCAATTTGGTCTCCCACTTCTCCTCGTTCCCTCCACCTCCGACACATATATCCTCTTAGTCAATCTTTCCTCACCCATTCTCTCCATGTGACCAAACCATTTCAAAACACCCTCTTCTGCTCTGTCAACCACACTCTTTTGTTTCCACACATCTCTTTTACCCTTACATTACTTACTCGATCAAACCACCTCACACCAAATATCGTCCTCAAACATCTCATTTCCAGCACATCCACCCTCCTATGCACAACTCTATCCATAGCCCACACCTCACAACCATACAACATTGTTGGAACCACTATTCCTTCAAACATACCCATTTTTGCTTTCCGAGATAATGTTCTCGACTTCCAAACATTCTTCAAGGCTCCCAGAATTTTCGCCCCCTCCCCCACCCTATGATTCACTTCCGCTTCCATGGTTCCATCCGTTGCCAAATCCACTCCCAGATATCTAAAACACTTTACTTTCTCCAGTTTTTCTCCATTCAAACTTACCTTCCAAATGACTTGACCCCCAACCCTACTGTACCTAACAACCTTGATCTTATTCACATTTTCTCTTGACTTTCTTCTTTCACACACTTTACCAAACTCAGTCACCAGCTTCTGCAGTTTCTCACATGAATCAGCCACCAGCGCTGTATCATCAGCGAACAACAACTGACTCACTTCCCAACCTCTCTCATCCACAACAGACTGCATATTTGCCCCTCTTTCCAAAACTTTTGCATTCACCTCCCTAACAACCCCATCCATAAACAAATTAAACAACCATGGAGACATCACACACCCCTGCCACAAACCTACATCCACTGAGAGCCAGTCACTTTCCTCTCTTCCTACACGTACACATGCCTTACATCCTCGACAAAAACTTTTCACCACTTCTAACAACTTGCCTCCCACACCATATATTCTTAATACCTTCCACAGAGCATCTCTATCAACTTTATCATATGCCTTCTCCAGATCCATAAATGCTACATACAAATCCATTTGCTCTTCTAAGTATTTCTCACATACATTCTTCAAAGCAAACACATGATCCACACATCCTCTACCACTTCTGAAACCACACTGCTCTTCCCTAATCTGATGCTCTGTACATGCCTTCACCCTCTCAATCAATACCCTCCCATGTAATCTACCAGGAATACTCAACAAACTTATACCTCTGTAATTTGAGCACTCACTCTTATCCCCTTTGCCTTTATACAATGACACTATGCAAGCATTCTGCCAATCCTCAGGCACCTCACCATGAGTCATACATACATTAAATAACCTTACCAACCAGTCAACAATACAGTCACCCCCTTTTTTAATAAATTCCACTGCTATACCATCCAAACCTGCTGCCTTGCCGGCTTTCATCTTCCACAAAGCTTTTACTACCTCTTCTCTGTTTACCAAATCATTTTCCCCAACCCTCTCACTTTGCACACCACTTCGACCAAAACACCCTATATCTGCCACTCTATCATCAAACACATTCAACAAACCTTCAAAATACTCACTCCATCTCCTTCTCACATCACCACTACTTGTTATCACCTCCCCATTTGCCCCCTTCATTGAAGTTCCCATTTGTTCCCCTGTCTTACGCACTTAATTTACCTCCTTCCAAAACATCTTTTTATTCTCCCTACAATTTAGTGATACTCTCTCACCCCAACTCTCATTTGCCCTCTTTTTCACCTCTTGCACCTTTCTCTTGACCTCCTGCCTCTTTCGTTCATACATCTCCCAATCATTTGCATTTTTCCCTGCAAATATCGTCCAAATGCCTCTTTCTTCTCTTTCACTAATAATCTTACTACTTCATCCCACCACTCACTACCCTTTCTAATCAACCCACCTCCCATGCTTTTCATGCCACAAGCATCTTTTGCGCAAGCCATCACTGCTTCCCTAAATACATCCCATTCCTCCCCCACTCCCCTTACCTCCTTTGTTCTCACCTTTTCCCATTCTGTACTCAGTCTCTCCTGGTACTTCCTCACACAAGTCTCCTTCCCAAGCTCACTTACTCTCACCACTCTCTTCACCCCAACGTTCTCTCTTCTTTTCTGAAAAACCCAACAAATCTTCACCTTCGCCTCCACAAGATAATGATCAGACATCCCTCCAGTTGCACCTTCCAGCACATTAACATCCAAAAGTCTCTCTTTCGCGCGCCTATCAATTAACACGTAATCCAATAACGCTCTCTGGCCATCTCTCCTACTTACATATGTATACTTATGTATATCTCACTTTTTAAACCAGGTATTCCCAATCACCAGTCCTTTTTCAGCACATAAATCTACAAGCTCTTCACCATTTCCATTTACAACACTGAACACCCCATGTATACCAATTATTCACTAAACTGCCACATTACTCACCTTTGCATTCAAATCACCCATCACTATAACCCGGTCTTGTGCATCAAAACCACTAACACACTCATTCAGCTACTCCCAAAACACTTGCCTCTCATGATCTTTCTTCTCATGCCCAGGTGCATATGCACCAATAATCACCCATCTCTCTCCATCAACTTTCAGTTTTACCCATACCAATCCAGAATTTACTTTCTTACACTCTATCACATACTCCAACAACTCCTGTTTCAGGAGTAGTGCTACTCCTTCCCTTGCTCTTGTCCTCTCACCAACCCCTGACTTTACTCACAAGACATTCCCAAGCCACTCTTCCCCTTTACCACTGAGCTTCGTTTCACTCAGAGCCAAAACATCCAGGTTCCTTTCCTCAAACATACTACCTATCTCTCCTTTTTTCTCATCTTGGTTACATCCACACACATTTAGACAACCCAATCTGAACCTTTGAGGAGGATTAGCACTCCCCGCGTGACTCCTTCTTCTGTTTCCCCTTTTAGAAAGTTAAAACACAAGATGGGGAGGGTTTCTGGCCCCCCACTCCCGTCTCCTTTAGTCGCCTTCTACGACACGTGAGGAATGCGTGGGAAGTATTCTTTCTCCCCTATCCCCAGGGACAATTATCATCATTTATTATTTAATAAATGATTATTATCATAATTATCATTTATCTTATTTTCTTTTTTTCAAGTAGAAGGCTCCAGTCACGGACAAAAGTCTACATCAAAGTCGGGCCTTTTCAGCAGAAACAGTAATATAGTGTTGGGAGGATATTCATGTCTTGAAACATAGCTTCTTTCAGCAATCCTAATTTTTTCTCAGAGGTCAGCATTGAAAAAAAAAATGATATAGTTTTCATAATATACAGTAACTTCAACTGAAGACCAAAAATAATGATATCCTTATAAAGGATGTTACAAATTTCTTACCTTTTGCTCTCTAAAAATTTGGTCAATATCTCCTTGGACAACACCATAAGGGAGGTTTCCCACAAAAGCTGTGTAGGGAGGTTCAGTTGGCAGAGGCTTCCGGGGACGGCTTCCTCCATATCCTCGTCCACCATCATTGAAACGCCCTCCACCCCCTCCACCACCACCACCTCCACTCCCGCGATAACTGTTCCTGGAAAAAATATTTGAAATTACATCATGGTAAAAAATGCACTAAAAGATTCTGAACTATTAAAATGCAGCACAGGAATGCTGACATGAAACTGGAACCATGTCAGCAACACAAACCCCTCTCCCACATAACGTGTTTCTGTGCGCTGCAACTTTAACATCATCAATGCTCTAGGTTTCATGTCATCTGAGTTCACTCTTCTGGGTGTCATATAACATTTTATTGACTCCCCCACTCATCTGAAACCCTGCTTCAAGTTTGATTCGACCAATCACCCACAGATGCCACAAGCAGCTTCCTAATGCAGCTGGAAAAATATCATGCACCACAAAGAACTATGTATCATTACCGGGAGTGCATACAAATTGACTTGCTGTGATGCAACACACACGGTAGCAATCTCTGATGATACATATAATGCACAGGGCAACCAATAAATATTGTTGAGAAAATCTTGCATACATTATACTTTTACAAAAACTAGAATTGGAACAGAAATATAGGTGTGTAGAAGGCAGTGCATCTCCAACCCTGTGCAAGGCTAGCATTCAAAGTGTGGCATTCAAAATGAAATATTTCAATGTCTACAAGTAGGTCCATCACAGGATCACCACTGTCGACATGTATACTTTCTTCAACTTATCATGGTGTAGACTTCACAGAGGTTTCTACCCACACAGCTCAAGCTGATACTAAGCTACCAAGTCGCAATATTAGTTAATCAGACTTTATACTCTGCAAATATTCATTTAAGGCCTCCTAAATTTCTCTGCTGCATGCCCCACTATGTTTTATAAGTCTGGGGGCAATGAGCTAAATTGTTTGTGGCACTGGATGTTCAAGGTATTTTCTGTCCCTCTATCTATAGCACCCTGTGATTCTGATGGCAATATTCTATACTTACTCACATCTGTTAAACCAATAAGAAATAAATTTTGTGTGTAGGTTTGGGAACTTGCCTTCTACGAATTTCTCAGAAAATATAGCAATATACCTCTCCTGTCAGCATCCCAGAATACAGCTTCAGTGATTTGTCATTCCCAGTGGTTTATCTCTAGCTGCATCAGCAAGAACTGCGAAGAATCCTCAGATGTTTTCTAGAGTACAATTTCAGCTATCTTGTAACATGACGTCAAAGCACAGCATTCCAACCATGATAATACTAGTACCCTGAGAATCATTATTGGTTTTTCCTCTTCTCACAGTACACACAATCTGTCCTACCATCTTTCTAGAAGAGGCCAATGTAGCCTTATTTACAGCAGTAAAAGCAAGCCCATAATATTCTGACTACAAGTTCTTACACACTGTTCAAACATATGAAAGTTCCTGTCTCTCCAGAGCACCCAATTTTCACTCAAAGCAGGATCACCATATGCAATTTCTCTATCATGAGAGAAACCTACCTCTACCAGTCCTTTTTATTAGGCTTAAATTCACTACTATACATGTGTGTGTGGATCTTTGCTACTTGTGCAATTTGGGTATGTATGCCCATGTGATTTTTCTGCAACCTGCTGTTTGTTAATATGGCATCTAAACATCTAGCAACATCATCTCTCACTGCAGAACCAACAATTAAACAGATGAAAACCTCTCTGACCTTACAAACAAAGCTAGAAATCTTATCAAACACTGATGTTGATGAGCAAATAGCAGCACTTCAGCGGGCTTATAACCTGGGTGAATTTACAATCTGCAACATAAAGAAGAATGCCAAGAAAATTTGAAGATCTGTGGTCTTTTCTACTCCACTGTCTGCCAAGGTAACCACATGGGTTAGAAATCCACTTATGGAGATGGAGAAATTGCTCTCGTTATACATAAAGCATGACACGAAGAAGAAAAGCAGCCTTTGTAACCTTCAGGTCAGGTCTGCAGTTCTGAGAGTTTATGAACACTTACGTAAAGAAGACAATTTAGCTGAACCAAAACCAATTCAAGCAAGTAAAGGATGACTAAAATAAGTTTCTCAAAGTCAGAAGCTACATAATGTGAAGGTAATGGGAGAATCTATCAGTGCTGACCATGAAGCTGTTGCACAAATACCATTTTTCTCTAAGTTTACTGGTTTACTATGTGTGATTTCTCTTTGGGCAAGGTTTTCACAAAACATAACCCCATGTAAAGTAAGGGATGAGTATTACTGCTTTAAAGAATATACAATGTCGGGCTACAAAACTGAAAACAGGTTTTTAAGATTTCATGAACAGTGAGGAAATGAAGTGTCTAGACTCAGCAACACTGGAAATTCCAAGAGGGATGTGATCAACATATGTAAAATTTCAACAAGAAAACATGAACTAAGAATACTCTGATTCATAAATACTATTAGAAATGAGGCAAAAGGGCACCAATCAAAGATTCATACAGAACACCCAAAGCTGAATACACAGAAACATTGGTTCATAAGCAGAGTAGCAAATTACTGGAATAATCTTATAGAAATAGAGTGCACCATGTGCTAATGAATCTGAAAGACACCTGGCTAAAATCTGGGCTAATGAACCTCATATACAGATCTAGATTTTGAAATATCCAAAATACAAATTCACAGACCTCCACAGTGTAAGGGTTAGGATTTATGACTGTCAGGACTTTCCATGACAGGACAGGCCATCCAGGATCAAACATGCCTAGGTTTAAATATTTGTTTAAGACAGCCAGTCCATAGTCCACCAAGCTGTTAATCCTCCATAAAGAGCTGGTCAGTAAAATGGGTACCTGGTATAGGGTAGGGTGTGTGCATGCATATTTGTCTTTTTTTTTCTTTTTTTTTTCTTTGTCGCTGTCTCCCGCATTTGCGAGGTAACGCAAGGAAACAGACGAAAGAAATGGCCCAACCCACCCCCATACACATGTATATACATATGTCCACACACGCAAATATACATACCTACACAGCTTTCCATGGTTTACCCCAGACGCTTCACATGCCTTGATTCAATCCACTGACAGCACGTCAACCCCGGTACACCACATCGCTCCAATTCACTCTATTCCTTGCCCTCCTTTCACCCTCCTGCATGTTCAGGCCCCGATCACACAAAATCTTTTTCACTCCATCTTTCCACCTCCAATTTGGTCTCCCCCTTCTCCTCGTTCCCTCCACCTCTGACACTTATATCCTCTTGGTCAATCTTTCCTCACTCATTCTCTCCATGTGACCAAACCATTTCAAAACACCCTCTTCTGCTCTCTCAACCACGCTCTTTTTATTTCCACACATCTCTCTTACCCTTACGTTACTTACTCGATCAAACCACCTCACACCACACATTGTCCTCAAACATCTCATCCTCCTACGCACAACTCTATCCATAGCCCACGCCTCGCAACCATACAACAATGTTGGAACCACTATTCCTTCAAACATACCCATTTTTGCTTTCCGAGATAATGTTCTCGACTTCCACACATTCTTCAAGGCTCCCAGAATTTTCGCCCCCTCCCCAACCCTATGATCCACTTCCGCTTCCATGGTTCCATCCGCTACCAGATCCACTCCCAGATATCTAAAACACTTCACTTCCTCCAGTTATTCTCCATTCAAACTCACCTCCCAATTGACTTGACCCTCAACCCTACTGTACCTAATAACCTTGCTCTTATTCACATTTACTCTTAACTTTCTTCTTTCACACACTTTACCAAACTCAGTCACCAGCTTCTGCAGTTTCTCACATGAATCAGCCACCAGCGCTGTATCATCAGCGAACAACAACTGACTCACTTCCCAAGCTCTCTCATCCCCAACAGATTTCATACTTGCCCCTCTTTCCAAAACTCTTGCATTCACCTCCCTAACAACCCCATCCATAAACAAATTAAACAACCATGGAGACATCACACACCCCAGCCACAAACCTACATCCACTGAGAGCCAGTCCACTTTCCTCTCTTCCTACACGTAACATGCCTTACATCCTCGACAAAAACTTTTCACCACTTCTAACAACTTGGCCTCCCACACCGATATATTCTTAATTACCTTCCACCAGAGCATCTCTTTCAAACTTTATCATAATGCCTTTTCCAATCCAAAAAATTGTTACATACAATCCATTTGCTCTTCTAAGTACTATTCTCTCATACATTCTCCCAAAGCAAACACATGATCCAAAATCCTCCTACCACTCTGAAACCACACTGCTCTTCCCGAATCTAATGCTCTGTTACATGCCTTCACCCTCTCAATCAATACCCTCCCAGGTAATCTACCAGGGAATACTCAACAGAACTTATTCCTCTTGTATTTGAGGCACTCACTCTTATCCCTTTGCCTTTAAAATGACATATGCAAGCATTCTGCCTATCTCAGGCACCTCACCATTGAGGTCATTTACATACATTTTAAATAACCTTACTCAACCAGGTCAACAATACAGTCACCACCTTTTTTAATAAATTCCACTGCTATACCATCCAAACCTGCTGCCTTGCCGGCTTCATTCTTCCACAAAGCTTTTACTACCTCTTCTCTGTTTACCAAATCATTTTCCCCAACCCTCTCACTTGCACACCACTTCGACCAAAAAACCCTATATCTGCCACTCTATCATCAAACACATGCAACAAACCTTCAAAATACTCACTCCATCCTCCTTCTCACATCACACTACTTTGTTATCACCTCCCCATTTGCCCCCTTCATTGATGTTCCCATTTGTTCCCCTGTCTTACGCACTTAATTTACTCCTTCCAAAACATTCTTTTTTATTCTCCCTCAATTTAGTGATACTCTCTCACCCCAAACTCTCTTTGCCCTCTTTTTCACCTCTTGCACCTTTTCTTGACTCTTGCCTCTTTCGTTCATACATCTCCCCATCATTTTGCATTTTTCCCTGCAAATATCGTCAACATGCCTCTTTCTGTCTCTTTCATAATAATCTTATCTACTTCATCCACCACTCACTACCTTTTAATCAAACCACCTCCGGCTTTTTCTTCCACAAGCACTTTTGCGCAAGCCATCACTGCCTTCCCTAAAACATCCCATTCCTCCCCACTCCCCTTACTCCTTTGTTCTCACCTTTTCCCATTCTGTACTCAGTCTCTCCTGGTACTTCCTCACACATGTCTCCTTCCCAAGCTCACTTACTCTCACCACTCTCTTCACCCCAGCGTTCTTCTCTTCTTTTCTGAAAAAAACCCAACAAATCTTCACCTTCGGCCTCCACAAGATAATGATCAGGACATCCCTCCAGTTGCCCTTCCAGCACATTAACATCCAAAAGTCTCTCTTCGCGCGCTTATCATTTAAACACTGTAATCAATAACGCTCTCTGGCCATATCTCCTATTACATATGTATACTTATGTATATCTCACTTTTTAAAACCAGTGTATTCCCAATCACCAGTTCCTTTTTCAGCACATAAATCTACAAGCTCTTCACCATTTCCATTTACAACACTGAACACCCCATGTAATACCAATTATTCACTAAACTGGCCACATTACTCACATTTGCATTCAAACACCCATCACTATAACCGGTCTTGTGCATTAAAAACCACTAACCACACTCATCAGACTACTCCAATAACACTTGCCTCTCATGATGTCTTTTCTTCTCATGCCAAGGTGCATATGCACCAATAATCACCATCTCTCTCCATCATCTTTCAGTTTTTACCATACCAATCCAGAATTTACTTTCTTACACTCTATCTCATACTCCAACAACTCCTGTTTCAGGAGTAGTGCTATCCTGCCTTGCTCTTGTCCTCTTCACCAACCCCTGACTTTACTCACTAAGACATTCCCAAGCACCTCTTCCCCTTTACCACTGAGCTTCGTTTCACTCAGAGCAAAAACATTCGGTTCCTTCCTCAACATACTACCTATCTCTCCTTTTTTCTCAATCCCTTGGTTACATCCACACACAAATTAGACAACCCAATCGAACCTTTTGAGGAGGATTAGCACTCCCCGCGTGACTCCTTCTTCTGTTTCCCCCTTCCTTTTAGAAAGTTAAAACACAAGATGGGGAGGGTTTCTGGCCCCCACTCCCGATCTCCTTTAAGTCGCCTTCTGACGCCACCGGTGAGGGACATGCGTGGGAAGTGATTCTTTCTCCCCTATCCCCCAGGACATTATCATCTTTTATTTTATTTAATTAACTGATTATTATCATAATTATATTTTTTCTTATTTTCTTTTTTTCAAGTAGAAGGCTCCAGTCTCGGACAAAAGGTCTACATCAAAGTCGGGCCTTTTCAGCAGAAACAGTTTATATAGTGTGGGAGGATAATCATGTCTTGAAACATAGCTTCCTTTCAGCAATCTAATTTTTTCTCTGAAGGCAGCATTGAAAAAAAAAATGATGTGTTTTCCATAATATACAGTACTTTCAATGAAGACCAAGAATAAATGATATCTTATAAAGGACTGTTACAAATTTCTTACCCTTTTGGCTCTCTAAAAAGTTGGTCAATATCTCCTTGGACAACACCAATAAGGGACGCGTTTCCCACAAAAGCTGTGTTGGGAGGTTCTGTTGGCAGAGGGCTTCCGGGGACGGCTTCCTCCATATCCTCGTCCACATCATTGACACCCCTCCCACCCCCTCCACCACCTACCACCTCCACTCCCGCGATAACTGTTCTCCCCGGAAAAAATACATTTGAAATTACAATCATGGTAAAAAATGCACTAAAGATTTCTGAACTAGTAATCCCAGCAGCAAGGAATGCTGACATTGAAACTGGAACCATGTCAGCAACACAAACCCCTATCCCACTAACGTGTTTCTGTGGCTGCAAACTTTAACTTCATCAATGTCTAGGTTTCATTGTCATCTGTGTTCACTCTTCTGGGTTATATAACATTTATGACTCCCACCCCATCTGAAACCCTGCTTCAAGTTTGATTCGCCAACTCACCCACAGATGCCACAAGCAGCTTCTAATGCAAGCTGGAAAATATATCATGGCCCACAAAGAACTATGTATCATTACGGGAGTGCATACAAATTGACTTGCTGTGATGCAACCTACACACGGTAGGCAATCTCTGATGATACATATAATGCACAGTGCAACAAATAAATATTGATGAGAAAAGCTTGCATACATTATACTTTTACAAAAACTAGAAGTGGAACAGCATTATAGGTGTGTAGAAGGCAGTGCATCTTCCATCCTGTGCAAGGCTAGCATTCAAAGTGTGGCATTTCTCAAAATGAAATATTTCAATGTCTACAAGTTGGTCCATCACAGGATCAACCACTGTCGACATGTATACTTTCTTCAACTTATCATGGTGTGTAGACTTCACAGAGGTTTCTACCACCCAGCTCAAGCTGATAACTAAGCTAACCGAAGTCGCATTATTAGGTTAATCAGACTTTATATCTGCAAATATTCATTTAACGGCCTCCTAAATTTTCTTGCTGCATGCCCCACTATGTTTTTATAAGTCTGGGGGCAATGAGATAAATTGTTTGTGGCACTGGATGTTAAAGGTAGTTTTCTTGTCCCTCTCATCTTAGCACCCTGTGATTCTGATGGCAATAGTTCGATACTTACTCACAATCCTGTTAATAAACCAATAGAAATAATATTTGTATGTAGGTTGTGGGAACTTGCCTTTACGAAATTTCTCAGAGGAAAATATAGCCAATATACCTCTCCTGTCAACATCCCAGAATACAGCTTCAGTGATTTGTCATTCCCAGTGGTTTATCTCTTAGCTGATCAGCAGAACTGCAGAAGAATCCTCAGCATGTTTTCTAGAGTACAATTTCAGCTATCTTGTAACATGACGTCAAAGCACAGCCATTCCAACCATGATAATACTAGTACCCTGAGAATCATTATTGGTTTTCCTCTTCTCTCTAGTACACACAATCTGTCTACCATCTTTCTAGAGAGGCCAATGTCAGGCCCTTGTTTACAGCAGTAAAAGCAAGCCCATAATATTCTGACTACCAGTCTTACACAATGTTTCAAACTTTATGAAAGTTCCTGTCTCTCCAGAGCACCCATTTTCACTCAAAGCAGGATCACTATGCATTTCTCTATCATGAGAGAAAACCTACCTCTACAGTCCTTTTTTTAGGCTCTTAAATTCAATCTATACATGTATTGTGTGTGGAATCTTTTGCTATTGTGCAATTTGGGTATGTATGCCCCATGTGTTGTTTCTGCAACCTGCTGTTTGTTACTTTGGCATCTAAACATCTAGCAACATATCTCTCACTGCAGAACCAACAATATAAACAGATGGAAAACCTCTCTGACCTTACAAACAAAGCTAGTAATAATCAAACACTGATGTTGATGAGCAAATAGCAGCCTCAGCGGGCTAATAACCTGGTTGAATTTACAATTGCAACATAAAGGAAGAGAATGCCAAGGAAAATTTGAAGTTCTGTGGTCTTTTCTACTCCACTGTCTGCCAAGGTAACCACATGGGTTAGAAATCCACTTATGGAGATGGAGAATTGCTCTCGTTAACATGAAGCATGACACGAGAAGACAAAGCAGGCCTTTGTAACCTTAGGTCAGGTTTTTGCTGTTCTGTGGGTTTATTGACACACTACGGTAAAGGAGACAATTTTTAGCTGATCCAAAACCAATTCAAGCAAGTAAAGGATGACTAAAATAAGTTTCTCAAAGTCTGAAGCTACATACATGTGAAGTAATGGGAGAATCTATCAGTGCTGACCAATGAAGACTGTTGCACATATACTTTTTCTCTAAGTTTACGGTTTACTATGTGTGATTTACTTTGGGCAAGGTTTTCACAAAACATAACCCCCATTAAAGTAAGGGATGAGTATTACTGCTTTAAAGAATATACAATGTCGGGGTACAAAACTGAAAAAGGTTTTTAAGATTTCATGAACAGTGAGGAAATTGAAGTGTCTAGAGATTCAGCAACACTGGAAATTCCAAGAGGGATGTGATACATATGTAAAATTTCAAACAAGGGAAAACCATGAAACTAAGAATACTCTGATTTCTTAAATATATTAGAAATGAGGCAAAAGGGCAACCAATCAAAGATTCAGACAGAACACCCAAGCTGAATACACAGAAACATTGTTCATAAGCAGAGTAGCAAATTATGGAATAATCTTATAGAAATAGTGTGCACCATGTGCTAATGAATCTGAAAGACACATGCTAACATCAGGGTAATGAACCTCATATACAGATCTAGATTTTGAAATATCCCAGAATACTAAATTCACTGACCTCCACAGTGTAAAGGGTTAGGATTAATGACTGTCAGGACTTTCCAAGATCTGGACAGGCCATCCAGGATCAAAATGCCTAGGTTTAAATATTTGTTTAAGACAGCCAGTCCATAGTCCACCAAGCTGTTAATCCTCCATAAAGAGCTGGCAGTAGTAAAATGGGTTAACCTGGTATAGGGTAGGGGGTGTATGCATGCATATTTGTCTTTTTTTTTTCTTTTTTTTTTTCTTTGCGTGTCTCCCGCATTTGCGAGGTAACGCAAGGAAAACATGGACGAAAGAAAGGCCCAACCACCCCCTACACATGTATATACATATGTCCACACACGCAAATTATACATACCTACAAGCTTTCCATGGTTTACAACAGAGCTTCACTTGCCTGATCAATCCACTGACAGCACGTCAACCCCGGTACTACCACATCGCTCCCAATCACTCTATTCCTTGCCCTCCTTTCACCCTCCTGGCATGTTCAGCCCCGATCACACAAAATCTTTTTCACTCCAATCTTTCCACCTCCAATTTGGTCTCCCCCTTCTCCTCGTTCCCTCCACCTCTGACACAAATATCCTTTTGGTAATTTTTCCCTCACCCTTTTTCCCCTTGTGCCAAACCTTTTCAAAACACCTCTTTGCTCTTCAACCACCTCTTTTTTTCCCACACATCTCTTTTCCCCTTAAATTATTTTACTCGATAAAACCCACCCCCCAACCAAAATGCCCAAAAACATTCTTTTCCCCTCCCCTCGCACAAACTCTACCCTTCCCCACCCTCCAACCATACACATTTTTGGGAAACCCCATTTTCCTTCAAAAAAACCCCATTTTGCTTTCCGAGATAAGTTCTCGACTTCCAAAAATTCTTCAAGGCCCCCGAATTTCCCCCCCTCCCCACCCTATGATCCTTTCCCGCTTCCGGGTTTCCCATCCGTTCCAACCCACCCCCAGATTCTAAAACATTTTCTTCTCCATTTTTTTCTCCATTAAAATTTCCCTTTCCCCAAGGATTTTGACCCCAACCCTACTGTCCCTAAAATTTGTCTTATTCCATTTTCTCTTCTTTCTTCTTCACACACTTTCCCAAACTCAGTCACCAGCTTCTGCATTTCCACATAAATCGCCACCAGGCTGTATCATCAGGAACAACAATGACTCACTTCCAACCCTCTTCACAACAAAATTTTTTATTTCCCCCTTTTTCCAAAACTTTTGCATTCACCCCCTAACAACCCCTCCATAAACAAATTAAAAAAACCTGGAGCATCCACCCCCCGCCCAAACCAAAATTCACTGAAACCATCATTTTCCCTCTCTTCCTACACGTAAACATCCCTTTAAATCCTCGCAAAAACTTTTCACCCTTCTAACAACTTGCCCCCCACCCATATTTCTTAAATACCCCCCCAAAGCATTTTACAACTTTTTCATATCCCTTTTCCCCAGACCCCAAAAATGCTACATAAAAACCAATTTCTTTCTAAGTTTTCTCACTACATTCTTCAAAGCAAACACATGATCCAAATCCTCTACCTTCTGAAACCACATGCTTTTCCCCAAAATCTATGCTCTGTACATGCCTTCACCCTCCAATCAATCCCCTCCCAGTAATTACCGGGGAAACTCAACAAACTTATCCTCTAAAATTTGGCACTCACTCTTACCCCCTTTGCCTTTAAAATGACATATGAAGCATTCTGCCACCCTCGGCCCCACCATGAGTCATACAACATTAAAAAACCCTTCCCAAACCCATCAAAAATACAGTCACCCCTTTTTTAATAAAATTTCCCCTGCTAACCATCCAAACCTGCTGCCTTGCCGGGTTTATCTTCCACAAAGCTTTTAATACCTCTTTTCTGTTTACCAAATCATTTTCCCCCAACCCCTCACTTGCCACCACTTCGACCAAAAACACCCCATATCTGCCACTCTTCATCAAACACATCAACAAACCTTCAAAATACTCATCCAAACTCTTTCAATCCCCCACTAAATTGTTTCACCTCCCCATTTGCCCCCTTCATTGAAGTCCCCTTTGTTCCCCTGTCTTAAAGATTAATTTTTCCTCCCCCCAAAACATCTTTTTTTTTTCCCCACAATTTAGTGATAAATCTTCCCCCAACTCTCAAATTTTTCCCCCCTTTTTCACCTTGACCTTTCTCTTTACCCCTGCCTCTTCGTTCATACTTTCCAATCATTTTTCATGTTCCCTGCAAATATCGTCCAAATGCCTCTTTCTTTTCTTTCACTAATAATCTTACTACTTCATCCACCCTCACTACCCCTTTTTAATCAACCCCCTCCCATGCTTTTTTATTCCACAAGCATCTTTTTTTTGCAAGCCAATGCTTCCCTAAATACATCCCCTTCTCCCCCACTCCCCTTACCCCCTTTTTCTCACCTTTTCCCTTTTACTCAGTCTCTCCTGTACTCCTCACAAAGTCTCCTCCCAAGCTCACTTACTCTCACCACCTCTCACGCCCAACGTTCTCCTTCTTTTCTGAAAAACCAACAAATCTTAAACTTCGCCTCCACAAGATAATGATCAACCCCTCCATTGCACCTTCCACCCACATTAACATCCAAAAGTCTCTCTTTTCGCGCGCCTTTATAAATTAACACGTAATCAAAACCGCTCTTCTGGCCATCTCTCCAACTTACATATGTTATACTTTAATGTAATCTCACTTTTAAACCAGGTATTCCCAATCACCAGTCCTTTTTCAGCACAAAAAATCTACAAGCTCTTAACCATTTCCATTTAAACACTGAACACCCCATGTAACCAATTAATCACTTAAACTGCCCACTTTAACTCACCTTTGCATTCAAATCCCCCATCACAATAACCGGTTCTTTGCATCAAAACCACTAAACACTCATTCAGCTATTTCCCAAAACACTGCCTCTCATGATCTTTCTTCCCCCGTTTGCCATCGAGGTGCATATGCCCCCAATAATCACCATCTCTCTCCTTCATTTTTCAGTTTTACCCATCCCAATCCCAGAATTTCCCTTTCTTAAAACTCTTATCACATACTCCAACAACTCCTTTTTCAGGAGAGTGTACTCCTTCCCTTGCTCTTGTCCTCTCACCAACCCCTGACTTTACTCACAAAAACTTTCCCCAAGCCATCTTCCCCTTTACCACCTGAGCTTCTTTTCAACTCAGAAGCCAAAAAATCCAGGTTCCTTTCCTCAAACATACTAACCTATCTCTCTTTTTCTCATCTTGGTACATCACACACATTTAGACAAACCAATCTGAACCTTTGAGGAGGATTAGCACCCCCCACCGCGTGACTCCTTCTTCTTTTTTTCCCCTTTTAGAAAGTTAAAACACAAGATGGGGAGGGTTTCTGGCCCCCACTAAAACCCGTCTCCTTTAGTCGCTTCTTTTACGACACGTGAGGAAGCGGGGAAGTTTTCTTTCCCCTATCCCAGGACAATTACATCATTTATTATTTAATAAATGATTATTATCAAAATTTACATTTATCTTATTTTCTTTTTTTCAAGTAGAAGGCTCCATCACGGACAAAAGCTACTTTCAAAGTCGGCCTTTTAAAGCAAAAAACGTAAATAGTGTTGGGAGGATATTCATGTCTTGAAAACATAGCTTCTTTCAGCAATCCTAATTTTTTCTCAGAGGTCAGCATTGAAAAAAAAAATGATATAGTTTTCAAATATACAGTAACTTCACTGAAGACCAAAAATAATGATTCCTTATAAAGGTGTTACAAATTTCTTCCCCTTTTGCTCTCTAAAAATTTGGTCCAATATCTCCTTGGACAACACCAAAGGGGGTTTTCCAAAAAAGCTGTGTAGGGAGGTTCATTGGCAGAGGCTTCCGGGGACGGCTCCTCCATATCCTCGTCCAAACCATCATTGGAAACGCCCTCCACCCCCTCCAACTAACCACCACCCCCCATCCCGCGATAACTGTTCCTGGAAAAAATTTTTGAAATACATCTTTGGGTAAAAAATGCACTAAAAGATTCTAAACTATTAAAATGCACACAGGAAGCTGAAAATGAAACGGGAAAAACCCATGTCACAACACAAACCCCTCCCCACATAACGTTTTTCCCTGTGCGCGCAACTTTAAACATCATCGAATGCTCTAGGTTTCATGTCATCTGAGTTCACTCTTCTGGGTGTCATATAACATTTTATTGACTCCCCCACTCATCTGAAACCCGGGTTCAAGTTTGATTCGACCAATCACCCACAATCCCAAGCACTTCCTAATGCAGCTGGAAAAATATCAGCACCACAAAAAAAACTATGATCATTACGACCGGATGCAATACCAAATAGACTGCTGTGATGCAACACACACGGTAGCAATCTCTGAATGATACATATAAATGCACAGGGCAACCAATAAAAATTGTTGAAGAAATCTTGCATTCATTATACTTTTACAAAAACTAGAATGGAACAGAAAAATAGGTGTGTAGAAGGCAGTGCATCTCCAACCCTTTCAAGGCCAGTTTAATATGTGTGGCATTCAAAAAGAAATATTTCAAAGTCTACAAGTAGGCCATCACAGGATCACCAACTGTCGACATGTATACTTTCTTCAACTTTCATTGGAAGACTCACAGAGGTTTCCCAACCACACAGCTCCCAAATGATACTAACTACCAAGTCGCAATATTAGTTAATTCTAGACTTTTATACTCTGCAAATATTATTTAAGGCCTCCTAAATTTCTCTGCTTGCATTTCCCCCCTATGTTTTTATAAGTCTGGGGGGCAATATCAAATTGTTTTTTGGCACTGGATGTTCAAGGTATTTTTTTGTCCTCTATCTATAGCACCCTGTGATTCTGAAAGGCAATATTCTATACTTACTCAAATCTGTTTTAAAACCCAAAAAGAAATAAATTTTTTGTTAGGTTTGGGAACTTGCCTTCTACCGAATTTCTCAGAAAATAAACAATATACCTCTCCTGTCAGCATCCCAGAATACAGCTTCAGTGATTTTGTCATTCCCAGTGGTTTATCTCTAGCTGCATCACAAAGAACTGCGAAGAATCCCAGAAAGTTTTCTAGAGTACAATTTCAGCTATCTTGTAACATGACGTCAAAGCACAGCATTCCAACCATGATAATACTAGTACCCTGAGAATCATTATTGGTTTTTTTCCTCTTCTCACAGTACACACAATCTGTCCTACCATCTTTCTAGAAGGGGCCAATGTAGCCTTATTTACAGCAGTAAAAGCAAGCCCATAATATTCTGACTACAAGTTCTTACACACTGTTCAAACATATGAAGTTCCTGTCTCTCCAGAGCACCCAATTTTCACTCAAAGCAGGATCACCATATGCAATTTCTCTATCATGAGAGAAACCTACCTCTACCAGTCCTTTTTATTAGGCTTAAATTCACTACTATACATGTGTGTGTGGATCTTTGCTACTTGTGTGCAATTTGGGTTATGTATGCCCATGTGATTTTTCTGCAACCTGCTGTTTGTTAATATGGCATCTAAACATCTAGCAACATCATCTCTCACTGCAGAACCAACAATTAAACAGATGAAAACCTCTCTGACCTTACAAACAAAGCTAGAAATCTTATCAAACACTGATGTTGATGAGCAAATAGCAGCACTTCAGCGGGCTTTATAACCTGGGTGAATTTACAATCTGCAACATAAAGAAGAATGCCAAGAAAATTTGAAGATCTGTGGTCTTTTCTACTCCACTGTCTGCCAATGGTAACCACATGGGTTAGAAATCCACTTATGGAGATGGAGAAATTGCTCTCGTTATACATAAAGCATGACACGAAGAAGAAAAGCAGCCTTTGTAACCTTCAGGTCAGGTCTGCAGTTCTGAGAGTTTATGAACACTTACGTAAAGAAGACAATTTAGCTGAACCAAAACCAATTCAAGCAAGTAAAGGATGACTAAAATAAGTTTCTCAAAGTCAGAAGCTACATAATGTGAAGGTAATGGAGAATCTATCAGTGCTGACCATGAAGCTGTTGCACAAATACCATTTTTCTCTAAGTTTACTGGTTTACTATGTGTGATTTCTCTTTGGGCAAGGTTTTCACAAAACATAACCCCATGTAAAGTAAGGGATGAGTATTACTGCTTTAAAGAATATACAATGTCGGGCTACAAAACTGAAAACAGGTTTTTAAGATTTCATGAACAGTGAGGAAATGAATGTCTAGACTCAGCAACACTGGAAATTCCAAGAGGGATGTGATCAACATATGTAAAATTTCAACAAGAAAACATGAACTAAGAATACTCTGATTCATAAATACTATTAGAAATGAGGCAAAAGGGCACCAATCAAAGATTCATACAGAACACCCAAAGCTGAATACACAGAAACATTGGTTCATAAGCAGAGTAGCAAATTACTGGAATAATCTTATAGAAATAGAGTGCACCATGTGCTAATGAATCTGAAAGACACCTGGCTAAAATCTGGGCTAATGAACCTCATATACAGATCTAGATTTTGAATATCCAAATACAAATTCACAGACCTCCACAGTGTAAGGGTTAGGATTTATGACTGTCAGGACTTTCCATGACAGGACAGGCCATCCAGGATCAAACATGCCTAGGTTTAAATATTTGTTTAAGACAGCCAGTCCATAGTCCACCAAGCTGTTAATCCTCCATAAAGAGCTGGTCAGTAAAATGGGTACCTGGTATAGGGTAGGGTGTGTGCATGCATATTTGTCTTTTTTTTTCTTTTTTTTTTCTTTGTCGCTGTCTCCCGCATTTGCGAGGTAACGCAAGGAAACAGACGAAAGAAATGGCCCAACCCACCCCCATACACATGTTTACATATGTCCACACACGCAAATATACATACCTACACAGCTTTCCATGGTTTACCCCAGACGCTTCACATGCCTTGATTCAATCCACTGACAGCACGTCAACCCCGGTACACCACATCGCTCCATTCACTCTATTCCTTGCCCTCCTTTCACCCTCCTGCATGTTCAGGCCCCGATCACACAAAATCTTTTTCACTCCATCTTTCCACCTCCAATTTGGTCTCCCCCTTCTCCTCGTTCCCTCCACCTCTGACACTTATATCCTCTTGGTCAATCTTTCCTCACTCATTCTCTCCATGTGACCAAACCATTTCAAAACACCCTCTTCTGCTCTCTCAACCACGCTCTTTTTATTTCCACACATCTCTCTTACCCTTACGTTACTTACTCGATCAAACCACCTCACACCACACATTGTCCTCAAACATCTCATCCTCCTACGCACAACTCTATCCATAGCCCACGCCTCGCAACCATACAACAATGTTGGAACCACTATTCCTTCAAACATACCCATTTTTGCTTTCCGAGATAATGTTCTCGACTTCCACACATTCTTCAAGGCTCCCAGAATTTTCGCCCCTCCCCAACCCTATGATCCACTTCCGCTTCCATGGTTCCATCCGCTACCAGATCCACTCCCAGATATCTAAAACACTTCACTTCCTCCAGTTATTCTCCATTCAAACTCACCTCCCAATTGACTTGACCCTCAACCCTACTGTACCTAATAACCTTGCTCTTATTCACATTTACTCTTAACTTTCTTCTTTCACACACTTTACCAAACTCAGTCACCAGCTTCTGCAGTTTCTCACATGAATCAGCCACCAGCGCTGTATCATCAGCGAACAACAACTGACTCACTTCCCAAGCTCTCTCATCCCCAACAGATTTCATACTTGCCCCTCTTTCCAAAACTCTTGCATTCACCTCCCTAACAACCCCATCCATAAACAAATTAAACAACCATGGAGACATCACACACCCCTGCCGCAAACCTAAATTCACTGACAACCAATCACTTTCCTCTCTTCCTACACGTACACATGCCTTACATCCTCGATAAAAACTTTTCACTGCTTCTAACAACTTGCCTCCCACACCATATATTCTTAATACCTTCCACACAGCATCTCTATCAACTCTATCATATGCCTTCTCCAGATCCATAAATGCTACATACAAAGCCAGTTCCTTTTCTAAGCATTTCTCACATACATTCTTCAAAGCAAACACCTGATCCACACATCCTCTACCACTTCTGAAACCACACTGCTCTTCCCCAATCTGATGCTCTGTACATGCCATCACCCTCTCAAACAATACCCTCCCATATAATTTGCCAGGAATACTCAACAAACTTATACCTCTGTAATTTGAGCACTCACTCTTATTCCCTTTGCCTTTGTACAATGGCACTATGCACGCATTCCGCCAATCCTCAGGCACCTCACCATGAGTCATACATACATTAAATAACCTTACCAACCAGTCAACAATACAGTCACCCCCTTTTTTAATAAATTCCACTGCAATACCATCCAAACATGCTGCCTTGCCGGCTTTCATCTTCCGCAAAGCTTTTACTACCTCTTCTCTGTTTACCAAATCATGCATATATGCATGCATATATATATATATATATATATATATATATATATATATATATATATATAGTTATATTCCTCGCGTGTCGTAGAAGGCAACTAGAGGGGACGGGAGCGGGGGGGCCAGAAATACTCCCCTCCTTGTATTTTTTTAACTTTCTAAAATGGGAAACAGAAGAAGGAGTCACGCGGGGAGTGCTCATCCTCCTCGAAGGCTCAGACTGGGGTGTCTAAATGTGTGTGGATGTAACCAAGATGTGAAAAAAGGAGAGATAGGTAGTATGTTTGAGGAAAGGAACCTGGATGTTTTGGCTCTGAGTGAAACGAAGCTCAAGGGTAAAGGGGAAGAGTGGTTTGGGAATGTCTTGGGAGTAAAGTCAGGGGTTAGTGAGAGGACAAGAGCAAGGGAAGGAGTAGCACTACTCCTGAAACAGGAGTTGTGGGAGTATGTGATAGAATGGAAGAAAGTAAATTCTTGATTAATATGGGTAAAACTGAAAGTTGATGGAGAGAGATGGGTGATTATTGGTGCATATGCACCTGGGCATGAGAAGAAAGATCATGAGGGCAAGTGTTTTGGAAGCAGCTGAATGAGTGTGTTAGTGGTTTTCATACACGAGACCAGGTTATAGTGATGGGTGATTTGAATGCAAAGGTGAGTAATGTGGCAGTTGAGGGAATAATTGGTATACATGGGGTGTTCAGTGTTGTAAATGGAAATGGTGAAGAGCTTGTAGATTTATGTACTGAAAAAGGACTGGTGATTGGGAATACCTGGTTTAAAAAGCGAGATATACATAAGTATACGTATGTAAGTAGGAGAGATGGCCAGAGAGCGTTATTGGATTACGTGTTAATTGACAGGCGCGCAAAAGAGAGACTTTTGGATGTTAATGTGCTGAGAGGTGCAACTGGAGGGATGTCTGATCATTATCTTGTGGAGGCTAAGGTGAAGATTTGTATGGGTTTTCAGAAAAGAAGAGTGAATGTTGGGGTGAAGAGGGTGGTGAGAGTAAGTGAGCTTGGGAAGGAGACTTGTGTGAGGAAGTACCAGGAGAGACTGAGTACAGAATGGAAAAAGGTAAGAACAATGGAAGTAAGAGGAGTAGGGGAGGAATGGGATGTATTTAGGGAATCAGTGATGGATTGCACAAAAGATGCTTGTGGCATGAGAAGAGTGGGAGGTGGGTTGATTAGAAAGGGTAGTGAGTGGTGGGATGAAGAAGTAAGATTATTAGTGAAAGAGAAGAGAGAGGCATTTGGACGATTTTTGCAGGGAAAAAATACAATTGAGTGGGAGATGTATAAAAGAAAGAGACAGGAGGTCATGAGAAAGGTGCAAGAGGTGAAAAAGAGGGCAAATGAGAGTTGTGGTGAGAGAGTATCATTAAATTTTAAGGAGAATAAAACGATGTTCTGGAAGGAGGTAAATAAAGTGTGTAAGACAAGGGAGGTAATGGGAACTTCAGGGAAGGGCTCAAATGGGGAGGTAATAACAAGTAGTGGTGATGTGAGAAGGAGATGGAGTGAGTATTTTGAAGGTTTGTTGAATGTGTTTGATGATAGAGTGGCAGATATAGGGTGTTTTGGTCGAAGTGGTGTGCAAAGTGAGAGGGTTAGGGAAAATGATTTCGTAAGCAGAGAAGAGGTAGTAAAAGCTTTGTGGAAGATGAAAGCCGGCAAGGCAGCAGGTTTCGATGGTATTGCAGTGGAATTTATTAAAAAAGGGGGTGACTGTATTACTGACTGGTTGGTAAGGTTATTTAATGTATGTATGACTCATGGTGAGGTGCCTGAGGATTGGCGGAATGCGTGCATAGTGCCACTGTACAAAGGCAAAGGGCATAAGAGTGAGTGCTCAAATTACAGAGGTATAAGTTTGTTGAGTATTCCTGGTAAATTATATGGGAGGGTATTGATTGAGAGGGTGAAGGAATGTACAGAGCATCAGATTGGGGAAGAGCAGTGTGGTTTCAGAAGTGGTAGAGGATGTGTGGATCAGGTGTTTGCTTTGAAGAATGTATCTGAGAAATACTTAGAAAAGCAAATGGATTTGTATGTAGCATTTATGAATCTGGAGAAGGCATATGATAGAGTTGATAGAGATGCTCTGTAGAAGGTATTAAGAATATATGGCGTGGGAGGCAAGTTGTTAGAAGCAGTGAAAAGTTTTTATCGAGGATGTAAGGCATGTGTACGTGTAGGAAGAGAGGAAAGTGATTGGTTCTCAGTGAATGTAGGATTGCGGCAGGGGTGTGTGATGTCTCCATGGTTGTTTAATTTGTTTATGGATGGGGTTGTTAGGGAGGTGGATGCAAGAGTTTTGGAAAGAGGGGGGCAAGTATGAAGTCTGTTGTGGATGAGAGAGCTTGGGAAGTGAGTCAGTTGTTGTTCGCTGATGATACAGTGCTGGTGGCTGATTCATGTGAGAAACTGCAGAAGCTGGTGGCTGATTCATGTGAGAAACTGCAGAAGCTGGTGACTGAGTTTGGTAAAATGTGTGAAAGAAGAAAGTTAAGAGTAAATGTGAATAAGAGCAAGGTTATTAGGTACAGTAAGGTTGAGGGTCAAGTCAATTGGGAGGTAAGTTTGAATGTAGAAAAACTGGAGGAAGTAAATTGTTTTATATATCTGGGAGTGGATCTGGCAGCGGATGGAACCATGGAAGCGGAAGTGGATCATAGGGTGGGAGAGGGGGCGAAAATCCTGGGAGCCTTGAAGAATGTGTGGAAGTCGAGAACATTATCTCGGAAAGCAAAAATGGGTATGTTTGAAGGAATAGTGGTTCCAACAATGTTGTATGGTTGCGAGGCGTGGGCTATGGATAGAGTTGTGCGCAGGAGGATGGATGTGCTGGAAATGAGATGTTTGAGGACAATGTGTTGTGTGAGGTGGTTTGATCGAGTAAGTAATGTAAGGGTAAGAGAGATGTGTGGAAATTAAAAGAGCGTGGTTGAGAG
>NC_092290.1:14466266-14477612 GCF_036320965.1 Panulirus ornatus | reverse complement strand
TTTTCCCTGAACTTAACAGCCCTACCTAATATAACTTAATTCTTAAGGCAAGACTAGACGACGTCATTATATTTCATCAGCCTACCCCTGAATCACTTCTCATAATGGTAATAAGGGTAATCTATGAGTTGATCTCTGCCTCACTAATAGCTCTGAATATATCAGTATGTTGTTGAATGGTGAAATACTTTCGTTCATAGAATTAAGAGTGGTGGAGTATAAGTAGAAGCATTACATGTTTCTTCAAAATAAAGCAATAGTGGTGCTCTGAAAACTGAGGAAAATACAGATGCAAATGATGGTAAAAAGGTCTTGTAAATGCTTGTATAACAACAGAGGTAACCATCTAGAATACAAATACATCACTATTAGCACTGAATACTGAATAACTGTGTTCTGCAATGTTAGTGTAGTGTTTAGAGACAATAATAATAGCTGCAGAGCATAATTTAAAACATCATGTTTTACTTTACAATAATAAGGCACTATGGCTTATGGACAATGCTGAAAATGTGGTGTTTGCCAATGTAAAAGTTGACAATTAACTCAAAGTATTCATCTATAAAACAATCACCTAATTTTACCAAACCAAAATGATAGTAGAAATGTATCAGAATTATATAATCAGCTGCTGGGGCATGAAATGTATCTAGAATTATATAATCAGCTGCTGGGGCATGCATTATGTGTCAGCCGTTTGTTGACATCCTACACAAAGTTGGTACACAAAGTTGGAAAGCCATTTTCTTAAGTGTAAGTGGTATATTTCAACTAGAATACTGAAGGTTAAGATAAATTCTGAGTGACTGGGAGGTTAAAAGAGCTCTTCATGGGTTCGGTTAATTTCTAACAAGTGTAATACCTACTTTCACCATCAATCAACACCACGGTTTCTCTAATATGCTACTGTGTCTTATTTAATACCAAGCAAAACAAGATATGTTATTCTACAATTATTTCTTTATTCATACCTGAACAAATGATTTAAACCATACATAATCATTTCCTGTGGTTAACTGTAATGAAGAGACTTTTACCCAAGCAGCTGCTCAGTCTGTCACACTTAAGTTTATGGGCAGCTGATGCAAAACTCAGGCATGAAAATGCATGTAACACTTCAACTAAAATAACAAATATGATAAATCTCAGTTGCCATAAGATATGAAAGACCTTAGCAGGTTCTGTTGATTTCTTACATTTCATCATCTTCATCTACATCAGTTAAACCCCATAAACATTATCTTATTTAACAGCAAGGAAAATAAATCATGCTCAAAATCACCCTTCGCCCTTCTTTGCTCTAACAGCTTACGAGAAATACAAAACACTACAAAGTAAATAAAATCCACTCTAAAATGGAGCTAAACTGATAATTACTGTAAGCAATCCAGTGTTACGGCTCATCTAATCCATCAATAATTTCTGCGTTGCCCTTAAACTATACAATTTCCTTAACTTCATCTTTACTAATGAGAACATGCATTCCCTGACTTCTACAAGTATATTTTTCATACCTCAATTAAATTATACTATTTTCTAAAGTATCCTTAATGTACCAGAGACAACAATCATCCTACAGCAGTTATTCCTCTTCTTATCAGAATGACTGTCAACTTGTCACTGACACTAAAGTTTAACTGCAAGAAAACATAATCTGCATACTGATCTGTGTCTTGTTTATATGCTTTAACTCACTAAATGTGTGACTAAATCAAGAGTACTGTCCATCACCTGTCACACTACCTTACTTCCCGCGGCTTATCACTAGTCTATTTAAATCCTCGCATTTCTGCATTTACTCAGAAGCATAAACTCGAAATGCACCAGCAAGCAAAAATTTGCAAAAGTTAATATAATTCCAGATACCAATTATGAGCTACCATAAATAAGTGTGGATGCCAGATTGTAATCACGTAGCAGCAGACTGGGGGAAAGTTCAACGAGTTAAATATCACAATGACAAAACTCGGGCAATCTAGTGGACAATCTGGAAGTAACAATATACAAATTCGAACCCACCGACCTTACATTTCTGTCATGGTAAAAACGAGTTGTATCCTAACTCAATTTCCCGACCACCTGACAACCCTTGACGCACTGTGTCGTAGCCAAGGAATCAGATTCACCGTTAGATAAGTGGCTGTAGATGTCAAACTACCCGACGAAGGGGAATGCATCTCTCCGCGCCAGCACCACACCATTCTCCACACTCGACATTTCCACTCATTACAATGGAACCTCATCTACAGGATGAAGCTTTGGATAACTTTGAGACTGGCGAGTAAAACGAACCACGTTCTGGGGGGAATAAACACCATACTCACATATTCTATACAATAATATTCAACCTTACCGGGGATACTGATCATCATAGAGACCTGCCATGTTGGTTTCAAGTGAATGGACATGCCAAAAATAAGCGAAAAGAATGCAATGCCTAAAGTATCTTTCCTCCCTCCGACAATATTACACATTTATTCACATATAACGTGTTCAAATAAATCAAAGTGCGTTTTGGTACCCTTTTCTAAAAAATGCATAACCATTTTTTAATCATAATGATAACAAACGTAAACAAAGATATCGATTAGTCTGGCCAATATCCAGCATGGCGCTCTCCATGGAGTGGGTTCCGAGGAGGTACAATCATGGGAAATATATACCTTATCTTCATTCATAACATATTTTTGAAACACTAATTGTCTCCATTGACTTATAAACAGCGTTCTAGGTCTCAAGTCAGATTTCGGAAAACAGCGGACATTACGAACGCAACAGTATTGTGTAGGTACTGTGATTATAAAGATATTTATTTATTGCAGTAAGCCTACAACCGAGAATGAAGATATTAAGAAATAAGGGTCCTTTTTTTACCTATGCGTGTTATGATTGTACTGTAACTATCTCACAGTAATGAAGATGTACATCACATTATCTATGACAAGACAGTGAACTGCTGGATTAAAGTCTGCGAGAAATGAATTTTTAATTAACCCTATTTACTGCATTTTCGAATTCCTTTTATTTTGTTGTATTGGTCTGAATTAACATACGTTCGTTTTGTTCTCAAGACTCCTTCTGTAGTCGCGTAAGACAAAATTAACAAATTACGTGAAACGGGAGCATTCACCTCGCATAACCTCACTTCACACCATTGGGAATTGCGATCAAAGATGGGTGTTCTTCTTCAGTTAATACTTATGAGATTGTAGTTTACTTAAAACTTTTCGTAAGCAATTTCTGCCCATCATGGATAAGAGCTAGAGGCTACTCAGACTCATCAAATGAAGCCATATATTTATTTATAATTACCAAAGGACTAATTATATGGAAAGTCTTAGTGTTACCCAGGACCTTTTCAAAGGCTCCTACAGCCTAAGGCTGCGCTACTTCCAGTAGCAGGGAAATACAGATTCCTTTGTGGTGAGAAGTGTAACTTTTTCATCCTCGGTGTAGCCTCAAGAAGGCGGAGTCCGGTAACACCATAAGGCATATATATATATATATATATATATATATATATATATATATATATATATATATATATATATATATATATATATATTTTTTTTTTTTTTTTTTATACTTTGTCGCTGTCTCCCGCGTTTGCGAGGTAGCGCAAGGAAACAGACGAAAGAAATGGCCCAACCCCCCCCCCCTACCCATGTATATACATACGTCCACACACGCAAATATACATACCTACACAGCCTTCCATGGTTTTCCCCAGACGCTTCACATGCCCTGATTCAATCCACTGCCAGCACGTTAACCCCGGTATACCACATCGCTCCAATTCACTCTATTCCTTGCCCTCCTTTCACCCTCCTGCATGTTCAGGCCCCGATCACACAAAATCTTTTTCACTCCATCTTTCCACCTCCAATTTGGTCTCCCTCTTCTCCTCGTTCCCTCCACCTCCGACACATATATCCTCTTGGTCAATCTTTCCTCACTCATTCTCTCCATGTGCCCAAACCACTTCAAAACACCCTCCTCTGCTCTCTCAACCACGCTCTTTTTATTTCCACACATTTCTCTTACCCTTACGTTACTCACTCGATCAAACCACCTCACACCACACATTGTCCTCAAACATCTCATTTCCAGCACATCCATCCTCCTGCGCACAACTCTATCCATAGCCCACGCCTCGCAACCATACAACATTGTTGGAACCACTATTCCTTCAAACATACCCATTTTTGCTTTCCGAGATAATGTTCTCGACTTCCACACATTCTTCAAGGCCCCCAGAATTTTCGCCCCCTCCCCCACCCTATGATCCACTTCCGCTTCCATGGTTCCATCCGCTGCCAGATCCACTCCCAGATATCTAAAACACTTCACTTCCTCCAGTTTTTCTCCATTCAAACTCACCTCCCAATTGACTTGACCCTCAACCCTACTGTACCTAATAACCTTGCTCTTATTCACATTTACTCTTAACTTTCTTCTTCCACACACTTTACCAAACTCAGTCACCAGCTTCTGCAGTTTCTCACATGAATCAGCCACCAGCGCTGTATCATCAGCGAACAACAACTGACTCACTTCCCAAGCTCTCTCATCCCCAACAGACTTCATACTTGCCCCTCTTTCCAAAACTCTTGCATTTACCTCCCTAACAACCCCATCCATAAACAAATTAAACAACCATGGAGACATCACACACCCCTGCCGCAAACCTACATTCACTGAGAACCAATCACTTTCCTCTCTTCCTACACGTACACATGCCTTACATCCTCGATAAAAACTTTTCACTGCTTCTAACAACTTGCCTCCCACACCATATATTCTTAATACCTTCCACAGAGCATCTCTATCAACTCTATCATATGCCTTCTCCAGATCCATAAATGCTACATACAAATCCATTTGCTTTTCTAAGTATTTCTCACATACATTCTTCAAAGCAAACACCTGATCTACACATCCTCTACCACTTCTGAAACCACTTCTGAAATATATATATATATTTTTTTTTTTTTTTTTTGCCGCTCTCTCCCGCGTTTGCGAGGTAGCGCAAGGAAACAGACGAAAGAAATGGCCCAACCCACCCCCATACACATGTATATACACACACTTCCACACACGCAAATATACATACCTATACATCTCAATGTACACATATATATACACACACAGACACATACATATATACCCATGCACACAATTCACACTGTCTACCCCTCCCCCCTCATGGATGCGGGGTAGCGCTAGGAAAAGACAACAAAGGCCTCATTCGTTCACACTCAGTCTCTAGCTGTCATGCAATAATGCCCGAAACCACAGCTCCCTTTCCACATCCAGGCCCCACACAGCTTTCCATGGTTTACCCCAGACGCTTCACATGCCCTGATTCAATCCACTGACAGCACGTCAACCCCGGTATACCACATCGATCCAATTCACTCTATTCCTTGCCCGCCTTTCACCCTCCTGCATGTTTAGGCCCCGATCACTCAAAATCTTTTTCACTCCATCTTTTCACCTCCAACTTGGTCTCCCACTTCTCGTTTTTTGTTTTTTTTTTCGTACTATTCGCCATTTCCCGCATTAGCGAGGTAGCGTTAGGAACAGAGGACTGGGACTTTGAGGGAATATCCTCACCTGCCCCCCTTCTCTGTTCCTTCTTTTGGAAAATTGAAAAAAAAAAACGAGAGGGGAGGATTTCAAGCCACCCGCTCCCTCCCCTTTTAGACGCCTTCTACGACACGCAGGGAATACGTGGGAAGTATTCTTTCTCCCCTATCCCCAAGAATAATATATATATATATATATATATATATATATATATATATATATATATATATATATATATATATATATTATTTATTTTGCTTTCTCGCTGTCTCCCGCGTTACCGTGGCAGCGCAAGGAAATAGACGAAAGGATGGCCCAACCCACCCACATACACATCTATATACATACACGTCCACACACGCAATATACATACCTATACATCTCAACGTTTACACGTATATACACACATAGACATATACATATATACATGTGTACATAATTCATACTGTCTGCCTTTATTCATTTCCATCGCCACCTCGCTACACATGTAATAACAACCCCCTCCCCACTCATGTGTGCGAGGTAGTGCTAGGAAAACAACAAAGGCCCCATTCGTTCAAACTCAGTCTCTAGCTGTCATGTAATAATGCACCGAAACCACAGCTCCCTTTCCACATCCAGGCCCCACAGAACTTTCCATGGTTTACCCCAGACGCTTCACATGCCCAGGCTCAATCCATTGACAGCACGTCGCCCCCGGTATACCACATCGTTCCAATTCACTCTATTCCTTACACGCCTTTCACCCTCCTGCATGTTCAGGCCCCGATCACTCAAAATCTTTTTCACTCCATCTTTCCACCTCCAATTTGGTCTCCCACTTCTCCTCGTTCCCTCCACCTCTGACACATATATCCTCTTTGTCAATCTTTCCTAACTTATTCTCTCCATGTGACCAAACCATTTCGAAACATCCTCTTCTGCTCTCTCAACCACAGTCTTTTAAATACCACACATCTCTCTTACCCTTACTTACTCGATCAAACCACCTCACACCACATATTGTCCTCAAACATCTCATTTCCAGCACATCCACCCTCCTCCGCACAACTCTATCCATAGCCCACGCCTCGCAACCATACAACATTGTTGGAACCACTGTTCTTTCAAACATACCCATTTTTGCTTTACGAGATAATATTCTCGAGTTCCAAACTCTCTTCGAGGCTCCCAGAATTTTAGCCCCCTCCCCCACCCTATGATTCACTTCCGCTTCCATGGTTCCATCCGCTGCCACATCCACGTCCAGATATCTAAAACACTTCACTTCCTCCAGTTTTTCTCCATTCAAACTTACCTCCCAGTTGACTTAAACCTCAACCCTACTGTACCTAATAACCTTGCTCTTATTCACATTTACTCTCAACTTTCTTCTCTCACACACTTTACCAAACTCAGTCACCAGCTTCTGCAGTTTCTCACATGAATCAGCCACCAGCGCTCTATCATCAGCGAACAACTGACTCACTTCTCACGCTCTCTCATCCACAACAGACTGCATACTTGCCCCTCTTTCCAAAACTCTTGCATTCACCTCCCTAACAACCCCATCCATAAACAAATTAAACAACCATGGAGACATCACACACCCCTGCCGCAAACCTACATTCACTGAGAACCAATCACTTTCCTCTCTTCCTACACGTACACATGCCTTACATCCTCGATAAAAACTTTTCACTGCTTCTAAAAACTTGCCTTCCACACCATATATTCTTAATGCCTTCCACAGAGCATCTCTACCAACTCTATCATATGCCTTTTCCAGATCCATAAATGCTACAAACAAATCCATTTCCTTTTCTCAGTATTTCTCTCATACGTTCTTCAAAGCAAACACCTGATGCACACTTCCTCTACCACTTCTGAAACCACACTGCTCTTCCCCAATCTGATGCTCTGTACATGCCTTCACCCTCTCAATCAATACCCTCCCATATAATTTCCCAGGAATACTCAACAAACCTATACCTCTGTAATTTGAACACTCACTTTTGTACCCTTTGCCTTTGTGCAATGGCACTATGCAGGTATTCCGCCAATCCTCAGGCACCTCACCATGAGTCATACATACAATAAATAACCTTACCAACCAGTCAATAATACAGTCACCCCCTTTTTTAATAAATTCCACTGCAATACCATCCAAACCTGCTGCCTTGCCGGCTTTCATCTTCCGCAAAGCTTTTACTACCTCTTCTCTGTTTACCAAATCATTTTCCTCAACCCTCTCATTTTGCACACCACCTCGACCAAGACACCCTATATCTGCCACTCTATCATCAAACACATTCAACAAACCTTCAAAATACTCACTCCGTCTCCTTTTCTCATCACCACTACTTGTTATCACCTCCCCATTAGCGCCCTTTACTGAAGTTCCCATTTGCTCCCTTGTCTTACGCACTTTATTTACCTCCTTCCAGAACATCTTTTTATTCTCCCTAAAATTTAATGATACTCTCTCACCCCAACTCTCATTTGCCCTCTTTTTCACCTCTTGCACCTTTCTCTTGACCTCCTGTCTCTTTCTTTTATACATCTCCCACTCAATTGCATTTTTTCCCTGCAAAAATCGTCCAAATGCCTCTCTCTTCTCTTTCACTAATAATCTTACTTCTTCATCCTACCACTCACTACCCTTTCTAATCAACCCACCTCCCACTCTTCTCATGCCACAAGCATGTTTTGCGCAATCCATCACTGATTCCCTAAATACATCCCATTCCTCCCCCACTCCCCTTACTTCCATTGTTCTCACCTTTTTCCATTTTGTGCTCAGTCTCTCCTGGTACTTCCTCACACAAGTCTCCCTCCCAAGGTCACTTACTCTCACCACCCTCTTCACCCCAACATTCACTCTTCTGAAAACCCATACAAATCTTCACCTTAGCCTCCACAAGATAATGATCAGACGTCCCTCCAGTTGCACCTCTCAGCACATTTACATCCAAAAGTCTCTCTTTCGCGCGCCTGTCAATTAACAGGTAATCCAATAACGCTCTCTGGCCATCTCTCCTACTTACATACGTATACTTATGTATATCTCGCTTTATAAACCAGGTATTCCCAATCACCAGTCCTTTTTCTGCACATAAATCTACAAGCTCTTCACCATTTCCATTTACAACACTGAACACCCCATGTGTACCAATTATTCCCTCAACTGCCACATTACTCACCTTTGCATTCAATTCACCCATCACTATAACCCGGTCGCGTGCATCAAAACCACTAACACACTCATTCAGCTGCTCCCAAAACACTTGCCTCTCATGATCTTTCTTCTCATGCCCAGGTGCATATGCACCAATAATCACACATCTCTCTCCATCAACTTTCAGTTTTACCCATATTAATCGAGAATTTACTTTCTTACATTCTATCACATACTCCCACAACTCCTGATTCAGGAGTAGTGCTACTCCTTCCCTTGCTCTTGTCCTCTCACTAACCCCTGACTTTACTCCCAAGACATTTCCAAAACACTCTTCCCCCTTTTCCCTTGAGCTTCGTTTCACTCAGAGCCAAAACATCCAGGTTCCTTTCCTCAAACATACTACCTATCTCTCCTTTTTTCACATCTTGGTTACATCCACACACATTTAGGCACCCCAACCTGAGTCTACGAGGAGGATGAGCACTCCCCGCGTGACTCCTTCTGTTTCCCATTTTTTAGAAAGTTAAAAATACAAGGAGGGGAGGATTTCTGCCCCCCTGCTTCCGTCCCCTTCTAGTCGCCTTCTAGTCTTCTTTCACCCCTATCCCGATAATATATATAAATATGTATATTTCCCTGGGGATAGGGGATTCCCCGCGTGTCGTATAAGGCTACCAAAGGGGACGGGAGCGGGGGGATAGAAACCCTCCCCTCCTTGTATTTTAACTTTCTAAAAGGGGAAACAGATGAAGGAGTCACGCGGGGAGTGCTCATCCTCCTTGAAGGCGCAGACTGGTGTGTCTAAATGTGTGTGGATGTAACGAAGGTGAGGAAAAAGGAGAGATAGGTAGTATGTTTGAGAAAAGGAACCTGGATGTTTTTGCTCTGAGTGGAACGAAGTTCAAGGGTAAAGGGGAAGAGTGGTTTGGGAATGTCTTGGGAGTAAATTCAGGGTTGGTGAGAGGACAAGAGCAAAGGAAGGAGAAGCACTACTCCTGAAACAGGAGTTGTGAGAGTATGTGATAGAGTGTAAGAAAGTAAATTTTAGATCGATAAGGGTAAAACTGAAAATGGATGGAGAGAGATGGGTGATTATTAGTGCATATGCACCTGGGCTTGAGAAGAAAGATCATGAGAGGCAAGTGTTTAGGGAGCAGATGAGTGAGTGTGTTAGCAGTTTTGATGCACGAGACCGGGTTATAGTGATGGGTGATATGAATGCAAAGGTGAGTAATGCGGTAGCTGAGGGAATGATTGGTGTACATGGTGTGTTCAGTGTTGTAAATGGAAATGGTGAAGAGCTTGTAGATTTGTGCACTGAAAAAGGACTGGTGATTGGGAATACCTGGTTTAAAGAGAGATATACATCAGTATAGGTATGTACGTAAGAGAGATGGCCAGAAAGAGTTATTGGAATACGTGTTAAATGATAGGCGCGTGAAAGAGAGACTTTTGGATGTTAATGTGCTGACGTGCAACTGGAGGGATGTTTGATTATTTTCTTGTGGAGGCAAAGGTAAAGATTTGTAGAGGTTTTTCGAAAAGAAGAGAGAATGTTGGGGTGAAGAGAATGATGAGAGTAAGTGAGCTTGGGAAGGAGACTTGTGTGAGGAAGTACCAGGATGGAGTAAGTGCAGAATGGAAAAAGGTGAGAACAAAGGACGTAAGGGGAGTGGAGGAGGAATTGGATGTATTCAGGGAAGCAGTGATGGCTTGCGCAAAAGATGCTTGTGGCATGAGAAGCGTGGGAGTTGGACAGATTAGAAATGGTAGTGAGTGGTGGGATGAAGAAGTAAGATCATTAATGAAAGAGAAGAAAGAGGTGTTTGGACGATTTTTGCAGAGAAATCGTGCAAATGAGTGGGAGATGTATAAAGGAAAGAGGCAGGAGGTTAAGAGAAAGGTGCAAGAGGTGAAAAAGAAGGCAAATGAGTGTTGGGATGAGAGAGTATCATTAATTTTAAGGGAGAATAAAAAGATGTTTTGGAAGTAGGTAGATAAAGTGCGTAAGACAAGAAAACAAATGGGAAAATCAGTGAAGGGGCTAATGGGGAGGTAATAACAGTAGTGGTGATGTGAAAAGGAGATGAAGTGAGTATTTTGAAGGTTTGCTGAATGTGTTTGATGATAGAGTGGCAGATATAGGGTGTTTTGGTCGAGGTGGTGTGCGAAGTGAGGGGGTTAGGGAGAATAATTTGGTAAACAGAGAAGAGGTAGTAAAAGCTTTGCGGAAGATGAAAGCCGTCAAATCGGCGGGTTTGGATGGTATTGCAGTGTGATTTATTAAAAAAGGACGTGACTGTGTTGGTGTGGTTGGTGATGATATTTCATGTATGTATGACCTCACGGTGAGGTGCCTGAGGGATTGGCGGAATGCATGCATAGTGCCATTGTACAGTGGCAAAGGGGATAAAGGTGTGTTCAAATTACAGATGTATAAGTTTGTTGAGTATTCCTGGGAAATTACATGGGAGAGTATTGATTGAGAGGGTGAAGGCATGTGCAGAGCATCAGATTAGGGAAGTGTAGTGTGGTTTCAAAAGTGGTAGCGGATGTGTGGATCAGGTGTTTGCTTTGAAGAATGTATGTGAGAAATA